>NC_057803.1:587078573-587079411 GCF_018294505.1 Triticum aestivum | reverse complement strand
TGTGGGGGGAACCCTAAGGAAGAGTCCCAAGGGGGTAAGGCACCTCCTAGGTGCCTTGGGGGGGGGGGAGGGAAACCACCCTGGCTGCCGCCCCCCTCGGAGATTGGATCTCCTAGGGCTAGCGCACCCCCCCTTTGGGCTCCCTATATATATGTGGGGGTGGGGGGGCAGCAAACACACTTTATGCCTTTGGTTGCAGCCCTCTCCTCTCTCCCAAGTACTTCTCCTCTCCCGTGGTGCTTGGCGAAGCCCTGCAGGATTGCCACGCTCCTCCATCACCACCACGCCGTTGTGTTGCTGCTGGATGGAGTCTTCCTCAACCTCTCCCTCTCTCCTTGCTGGGGCATGGGAGACGTCACCGGGCTGTACGTGTGTTGAACGCGGAGGTGCCGTCCGTTCAGCACTTGGATCATTGGTGATTTTGATCACGACGAGTACGACTCCATCAACCCCGTTCACTTGAACGCTTCCGCTTAGCGATCTACAAGGGTATGTAGATGCACTCTCCTTCCCCTCGTTGCTAGTCTCTCCATAGATAGATCTTGGTGACACATAGGAAAATTTTGAATTTCTGCTACGTTCCCCAACACAAACCTCCCACTCAGGGGCTTAGCTGCAGCCCAGTGCTCGCCTAAGTGCTTAAAAATCCTACCGAGTGGAGAGCAAACCTCCCACTCGGAGGCTTAGCTGCAGCCCAGTGTTCGCCTAAGTTTGAAAAATCCTACCGAGTGGAGAGCAAACCTCCCACTCAGGGGCTTAGCTGCAGCGCAGTGCTCGCCTAAGTGTTTAAAAATCCTACGGAGTGGCGAGCCAGACTCCCACTCGGGGGCTTAGCTGC
>NC_057803.1:587075388-587078280 GCF_018294505.1 Triticum aestivum | reverse complement strand
AGCTGCAGCCCAGTGCTCGCCTAAGTGTTTAAAAATCCTACCGAGTGGCGAGCCAGACTCCCACTCGGGGGCTTAGCTGCAGCCCCATGCTCGCCTAAGTGTTTAAAATCCTACCGAGTGAGAGCAAACCTCCCACTCGGGGGCTTAGCTGCAGCCCAGTGCTTGCATAAGTGTTTGAAAATCCTACCGAGTGGCGAGCCAGACTCCCACTTGGGGGCTTAGCTGCAGCCCGGTGCTCGCCTAAGTGTTTTGAAATCCTACCAAGTGAGAGCAAACCTCCCACTCGGGGGACTTAGCTACAGCCCAGTGCTCACCTAAGTACAGGACACAACCCAATCCGCAAGGACGACGAGGCGCAAGTCGACTGCTACCTTCTCCTTCGGAGTTACGCCACAAATACAAGGTTATTCCGAGTAAAGATAAGGTTCCACTCGACGGATCAAACCATGAAGAAATTCAATGAGAAATCAAGTTCATATAAGGCCTAAAGGTCCCAGACGTCAGATCGAAGTACTCGAGCCCTCGGCTCGGCAGAGTTTAACGGTTACAAATCCACTCGGCATTCCGAGGCAAATTTAAAGTGAAGCATAAAAGTTTTTATTCCTCAAGCGGAGGGCTGGAAGGGGCGACGAACTCGTCCAAGTCGATCCCGTCTGCAATACGAGTAGCAGCAGTGATGAAAGTCTCCATGAAGTCTTGAAAGTTGTGCTTCCTGGTATTGGCAACTTGAATGGCGGCCAGCTTTTCTTCTCGCGCCTCCTTGCAATGGACGCGGACCAGAGACAGAGCGACATCAGCACCACATCTAGCAGAAGATTTCTTCCATTCCGCCACTCGACCTGGGACTTCATTAAGTCGAGCCATCAGGGACTCGAGGTCGTTCTGAAGCGTCGTCCCAAGCCAGAGTGATGTGTCAATCCGTGACATCGCAACCTTTAGCCGGGCGAGATAGTCAACAACGCTGGTAACACGAGACTCCAGTCGGAGCATGTTCATAGCAGCCTCGTCCTTCACGAGAGAGTTGGCGGGATCCAACCCTGGCTCCACTCGACTGGTTTCCTCTTCGAAGCTCTGTCAGAACTCTGTGAACATGATTCAAGAATAAGACAGTGACCCTACACGGGCTTGGTAACTGGAAGACAATCGGGTCGGAGCAACTACCTTCGAGCATGACGAACAGCTTCTTGGCGAGTCCACCAAGATAAGCCTCCAGATCGTTCACCTTCCCCGCCAGCTCACCCGCCTTGTCGTGCAGAACCATCTTGTCGTTCTTCAGTCGGCTGACCTCTTGATTAGCTATCTCGAGAGCAGCCTTCAGTCTGGAGTTCTCCTGCTCAAGAGTTCTGAACGAAGCCAGTTTCTCTTCTGCAAGCTTCGTTTTGCTCGAGGCCTCCTTCTGCGCTTCAGCAAGATCTCCATCCTTCTTCTTCAGAGCTTCCTCCAGTTTATCTACAGAACGTCGAGTGAGCTCAACATCAAGAATGGGCAAGAAAGAAAAGTCACTCGTCAAGAATGAGAAACTTCACCAGCCATACCTTTTGCTTCTTCTTGCGCCTTCTGCAGGTTCTGTTGAGCAAGCTTCAAGTCAAGGTTGAGTTGGATCTGTTTATTCTCCAACTCAGCATAGAGAGCCACAAGTCCACAGGATTTCTGCAAAAATCAGTCGTCAGAGGTCCAAGATAAGTTGCTTCCAAGTAACCAAGAGACAATGATGACGCTTCTAAGACTACAGCTGAATCAAAAACATTCAACAGTAGTCTCGGGGACTACACCCAGTGGGTGCACTCAGCGTGCCCCCACTGGTTTTGCAAAAAAAAAAATCGACTGCCCGCAGTCGACCGGATACAGTTTCACTCGACATGGCCTGACCAGGCCGAGTGAAGAAGTACAACTATTGCAACACAATATAAAGACTACAGTCGACTGCCAGCAGTCCACCGTAGTCTCGGGGACTACACCCAGTGGGTGCACTAAGCGTGCCCCCACTCGTCCAAGACTTAAAAGACACACCCAGTGGGTGTACAGATTTAAAGATCTTCAGAAAAGAGATTCTTCAGACAGCATACCCTAACAGAACAAGCAGTGAATCGACTGACCTGGACGTTACTCTGAAGAGCTGAAATCGCGTCATAAGCTGCTTGGCTGGCTTCTCGAACCACCTTGACCTGCTCCATCATGATCCCTGCCTGGCGTATGGCTTCCTTAGCTGCATCCACTTGGTCCTCAGGGACGTGGTGTGTGGCGAAGAGCGAAGGCGGATCCGCAGTCGACGACGAGGGCCGCACACTCGTCAGAGGAATGGCGAAAGTCACAGAAGCCTGAGTGGTTTCACCACCGTCTCGAGCTACGGCCTCAGGCGCCGGAGTGGATTGTGGGGTCTCGCCAGCCGACGCTCTCCTGTTCCACCTCACTCTTGGTGGCACTTCGTCGTCGTCGTCAGGGAGGTTAATGACATGAGAAGGAGCTACAAGAAAAAATTCAATCGACCAGAGTTGCAATAAATGTCCAGTCGACTCAAGGCAGAACATCAGTAATCGTACCAGGGTTGGAGGTAACAGCATCCTCCATCTCTTGATCGTCGTCCTTGGCGGAGAGCTCAGAAGTAGCAGCACTGCAAATCTCGAAAGTCAGTCAGTTGGCTCAATGAATCGACCAAGGATCTGTCCACGGTCGACAAAGGAAAACAAGTTTTATTATTACCCAGAAATGGTGGGGATAGTCATCTTCATCTTGGGCAGAGCCTTGAGCGGCTTGGACGGCGTTGCGCATGGGTGCTTGGGAGCCTTTTCGGTCGGCATAGGAGAAGAGGTCCGAGGGCGTTTCGACGGCTGCCCAACAGGAGCAGTCGCCTTACCACGTTCCCGCGCCGGATCGTGTGTAAGCTTGGATCGC
>NC_057803.1:587069125-587075111 GCF_018294505.1 Triticum aestivum | reverse complement strand
CGGACTCCCACTGGCCTTGTTCGTCTCCACTCTCACCTCCGCTCGCCCCCCTTCCTCCGTTGGCTCCCGTGCCCCGTTGGGCGCCGAGTACATCTCAGTAGTTGCCTGGAAAACAACAGACAAGACAAAAGTCAATCGACCAATTCAAAGAAGACCAATGAAGAAAACAAGATCTCAGTCAGGAGCATAAAGTCAGACCTGGTCCACTTCATATGTGTTGTCGAGTGGAGGAACCCTCCTGGCTCCTCGGGGGTTGCTTTGTTTCCTGTGATACTCGACAGCCACCCCTCCAACATCTCATCAGTGACCTCCTCCGGGTGGACCCGAGTGGTGTCGTCGAGACCCGAGTACAGCCACATCGGGTGGTCATGAGCCTGGAGCGGTTGGATGCGCCTCCGAAGGAAGACCTCCAGCAAGTCCATGCCAGTCACGCCCTCGCGGACAAGCTGAACCACTCGACCAACCAGCACTTTGACTTGGCCCTTTTTTCTGGCGTCACTTTCAGAGAAGCATGTTTTTGAGCTCGGTCAAGAGAGAAAGGGGGAAGCCCAGTCGACTGTCCTGGGGTCGCCTGGTCTTTACAGTAAAACCAGGTCGCCTGCCAACCACAGACCGACTCTGGGAAAGTGATAGATGGAAAAGAACTTTTTCCCCTCATCTGGATCGACAGGCCCCCGCACAGCTGGATCACCTGCATCCTTTCGTCACTCGACTTGGCCTTCTTGACCGATTGGGAACGGAAAGTGAAGATGTGCTTAAAGAGTCCCCAATGGGGGCGGCAACCCAAGAAACCCTCACACAAGGAAATGAAAGCAGCAAGATACACGATAGAATTGGGAGTGAAGTGGTGGAGCTGCGCTCCGAAGAAGTTCAGAAAGCTCCGGACAAAAGGATGAGGAGGGAGAGAAAACACGCGACCGATATGGGTGGCGAGGAGGACACACTCACCATCACGAGGTTGGCGCTCGACTTCTCTCCCCGGGAGACGCGTAGCTTCGTGAGGAATGACTCCTCCCTCAACCATATCATCAAGATCTTCCTGCCGAGTCACCATCGGCATCCAGTCGCCCTGGATCCAGCCTCTGGGCAGAGCAGTCCTTGAGGAAGATCCGCCCCGAGTGGACTTCTTCCCTTTCCCCTGCGCCGCCGCCTTCTTCGCGCGCTCCAGAGCGGACGTCTTGTCCTTCACCATCATCGCCGGCAAATCTCGAACGGGCCTGCGGCGCTAGGGTGAGAGCGGAGGTGGCGGAGGATCTTGCGAAGGGAGAAAGAAAGGAGAGAGCGCACTGTTTGGAAACCCCGAGCCGGCGGCTTATAAGAGGCCGCTTTCGAGTGGCTGACTGGTAGGCCCAGGTTATCCTGTCAAATCCCGCAGCAAACGCACACGCAATACGTGGGGAAAAAGGTGGCGCAGAAATCGAGGAGCTTCTGCTTTATCACATCCGATTACTGCGGCCGCTCCCGTCCCGCGCGCTTCCCGAAATTCAAACCCCGTGAAATCCGCGGGTTGCAGAATAATTCGTCAGGCAGAAGATCCCTTTCACACCATCATTCGGAGCTTCGCAAGCAAGGTAATTCACTCGACGAAAGGCCTGGAATGGATCAAGGCGACTGAAAGAGGTTGATGACGTCATCCGTGACGATTGATCCAAAACGAGGCACTCATGTAGCCCAAAGAACCAGTCGGAAAGATCCCCAACTCTTTCCCCACTCTAACCTCGATCCATTCGGGGGCTAATGATGAAGCTATGTACCTAGGGTAGGGGCACGGACCTGTCCTAAAAGCCCTTCCCAAGGACGTCCTTAGAAGAAGTCATCTTTCAATCGACTTGAAGGTACCCACTCAACGGGTTCAAGACACTCGACCAAGAAGCTACCACTCGACCACGAAGCCAACCACTCGACTGCCAGGAGATCTAAAGTCACCCCGCAGGCAAACGGTCGGCCATTAAATAGTCTTTATGGTCATCATAGCACTTTATTAGGGGTGTTACCAGTAACGCCCAACCTTAATGTACCTTAAACCCTGCATTACTGAGGGCAGGAGAGGGCTGGCGAACTCTATATAAGCCACCTCCCTCCTCAGGATGAAGGGTTCGCACCCCCGTTATTCACACACCTATAATCCAATCGACCGCCTTCGGGCACCGAGACGTAGGGCTGTTACTTCCTCCGCGAAGGGCCTGAACTCGTACATCCTGGTGTGTTTACAACTTCTCCATAGCTCAGATCTAGCCTCTCCATACACCCCCCCTACATCACTGTTAGAGTTAGAACCACGACATTGACCACATTGACCACGCCGCGCCGACAGCACCATGGCGGTGGACGACGGCGAGGCCTAGGAAGGGGACGACGCGGAACCGGGGAAGACGCGGCAGTGGATGCCCACGCGGAGAGGAGTACGAGGGTTCACTGGTTTGGCTGCGCTGCCGTCGCCGCAGAATAATAGGGGGTGTGGGTGAGTGGAGTGGAGGGATGGCCTGGCCAGCGGTGGGAGTAGTATGGGGGCAGTGAGGCCTCCGCGGCAGCACAACCGGCCACGGGAGGCAGGAGCAGGCGACACGACCGGCGCAGCTTTGGGCGGCTGGAGCAAGAAGACCAGAGGTTGAAGAAGCACTACGACCGTTGGATGGACATTGTACGGTCAGTCGAGCTAGAATCGTGCATATTGACTAAGTTGACAAAGCCCTTCGTCCCCATCAACTTAGTATGCCCACTATACTGGGTCCCAGCTAGCAGGGGGAGTATTCGTTTTTTGTGCGTAATAAGGAGGCACTTCCTTGCATGCGAAGATATAGCTGGTGGGTCCGAGCTGTCAGCGGCGGTAACATTTTTTCACGAAATACAGAGGCCGTTTCGGTGGGTCCCAGATGTCAGGCGGAGGAAATCATTATTTTGCGCGTAATAAGGAGGCATTTCCTTGCGTGCGGCCGTGGACCCAGCTGTCAGCCTCTCCACGTACAATCCACTTCAGATGCATATTGGTCATTGACCACACCGACCACGCCACGCCGAGAGCACCAGGGCGGTGGACGATGGCGAGGCCTAGGAAGGGAATGACACGGAGGCAGGGAAGACTCAGCCGTTATTTTTGTTTCCCACACGGAGGGGAGTATGACTGTACGAGGGTTTACTGGTTCGTCTGCCATCGCCGGAGAATAACAACAGGTGTGGGTGAGTAGAGGGATGGCTAGGCCAACGATGGGAGTACGGTGGGGCAGGGAGGCCAGCGCGGGAGCACAGCCGGCCATGGGGAGGAGGGAGTATGCAGTCCCGCCGGCGCTTGTTTGAGCGGCTGGAGCAGGAAGAGCAGAGATTGAAGAAGCACGACAGCCGTTGGATGGACATCCAACAGTATACAGGCCATCTGTGGAAAGCCTCAAATCTGTGGAAAACAACATACAACCCATCTGCCATTATTTCAAATAATTTACAGCCCTTTTGCTAATTCTTACGGGTTTTTTTGGAGCCCATATTCTTTATGTTAGCATTACAGCCCATATTGTGGCCACGGTTAAAAAATTATACGAAATTTTGCATATGTCGGTGCGGTCTGAACTGTTTTTAATCCCGAAATTTCGAGTCACATTCAGACTGATTTTAAAAATAAATGTATATCAATATAAAATCCAATAAATTGTCCACGCATAAAAATCAATGCAATTTAAAATCTTGAAATGAAAAAAAATATATTTGAAAATAATTGCCGGTTTGATGTGTTTTAAAAATGTACAACCCATTTCTCATTACTGATAAGCCATTTTCTCGGCCAGCCGAATGAAGCTCACCTCGTCTTGAAAGATTTGCAGCCCAGCAGGCCTGATAAAGCGACTTACTTGACAAATCACAAAAGAACTGGGCTAGCCATTTTCAGAAAGAAAAAAGAACTATGGGCTGGTCTGTGGTAAACATAAAAGAAAAGGCTATCTAGACAGGCCAGAGTGTCCCGCACAGCCCAGTTGACACCCTGCTTCCGTCTCAAAAACAAATTAGATAAATGCCACTCCAATTATGGCAATTCATAAAAATGCCACTGTAATTTCCAAACTTTGAAAAGTGCCACTGCAATTTTTGCAAACTTTGAAAAACGCCACTGCAGTTTGCAAACTTTGAAAAACGCCACTCCATACTTCGAAAAATGCCACTAGAAATGGCATGAAATGGCATTTTTCAAAGTTTGGAAATTGCAGTGGCATTTCTCGGATACACCAGACTTGGAGTGGCATTTATCAAATTAACCCAAAACAAAAATAAGTGGGTGAACTGCTGGGTCCCTGGTGTCAGCCGCTCATTGTGCAATTCTCTCGTTTATTGACTACGTTGACAATGGCATGGGACCCAGATGTCAGAAATCCACTAGGAGGAGCCATTTTTTTATTGGCTTGAAATAAGGAGGCACTTGCTTGCATACTGCCATGACCTTGGCGGGTCCCCACTGTCATCCTCTCCATGTATAGTACCAGTTAGTCGTGCTTCAAAACTGATCGGCACGCCATTAAAAAAAGGTCGATAACTAATGCGGCACCTCGGGCCAACGCGGCCAGATCGAATTTTGCATGAGAAATTACGCACCATGTTTCGTTGACATGTGGTCCCATTCCAACATATCAGTGAGACGACAGCGAGTAGTAGGAGTATTTCCGAACGGATGTGTAGGCCGGGGCGCCTCTTCGTGAACCGTGGCAAACTCGCAACCGTCCACCGACTCTTCGCCTTTCCCTCTCGATTTGGAACTGCTGTCACACGCTCTTCCTCTCCCTCCTCCATTTTCCTTCAACCCTTCACCTTTTCTTCTGCCACTGTTCGATCATCTTCTCCATGGAGGGAACAGGCCGGAAACAACCCCATTATTCTTGCCCCGATCTGAAAGATGACGTGGTGGAGGAACTCATTGATCGGTGTGACGTCATCACCTCGGCTAGCATGGCAGGTTCGTTCAAGCCCATTCTCGACTCAACCAATAACATCATTACAAAGAACCCAAGAGTAAAGGAGCGGTTTGATCTACCCTATCTTCTTCGCCGTGACCCTGATGACTGGCGCCGGCACGACGGAGGCCTCGCCCTGTGCTAGTTGATGCCGCTTGATAATGATACATATGATGTTAAGATGCCATCGCTCGAGGGCAAGGCTTGGGAAGGCGCAAATGGAGATTGGGTTGTTTAATGCTCCTTGCATGCATCCATACACTCCCGTATGGTTGTGCTAGTGCGTGCATGCACTCAATTGGCAAATGCACTTAACCTAATTGCGTGCCATGTGCCAGTTACCATTTCTTAAATATCTCATGAAGTGGCCAAGTAGGCAAGGATTCAATTACCTAGTTAAGGTGATTGATTGCCTCCGCTTCTTCCGCAATTTAATGGCTTAATTGCGTACCTTTCGTTTTTCACGCTGATTGAATTTGCGCATGCATGCACAACCATCCATGGTCTTTAATCCTTGAAAAATAGCATCTGTGCAGGGACACTTTAGTCCAGCAAAACAATATTCGTGGCTACTAACCTGCAGGGTCACTCGTCCGTCATGGCCCTCGGACAACAGTTTACTCGGACGAACATTTTGTTTCAAGCGACTAACATCATATGCAGATTAACTCAGATGGAATTTGCGTGCAGACTACTAATATGGAGTGACTTGGCCGCCTGCACGCCGTCACTCTGCTGGACACATCTTCGTCACCTTAACTGACTCGACTGCTCCGTGTGTCGCCGCTCGATGAGACACTCGACCACCCGCGCGTTGTTGTCACTCGGATGCCCCGTGCATCGTCACTTCGCGGGACGCATCCACATCACCCAGACGCCCCGCGCATCATCACTCCACGGGACGCGTCTACTACACTCGGATGCCCCGCGCATTGTCAGTCCGCGGGACAAGTCTACTTCACTCGGCCGCCCCGCGCGTCGCCACTCGGTTGGTCACCTCATAACCGCTCGGCCGCCCCACGCGTCGCCACTCGGTTGGTCACCTCATAACCACT
>NC_057803.1:586997130-587068680 GCF_018294505.1 Triticum aestivum | reverse complement strand
CTCGGCCGCCCCGCGCGTCGCCACTCGGTTGGTCACCTCATAACCGCTCGGCCGCCCTGCGCGTCGCCACTCGGTTGGTCACCTCATAACCACTCGGCCGCCCCGCGCGTCGCCACTCGGTTGGTAACCTCATCACCACTCGGCCGCCCTGCGCGTCCCACTCGGTTGGTCACCTCATAACCACTCGGCCGCCCCGCGCGTCGCGACTCGGTTGGTCACCTCATAACCACTCGGCCGCCCCGCGCATCCCCATCCGATGATGGTGAAAGTCGATCCAACTGCTGTTGACACATTTATGAGAAGCAACTGTGTCTATACCTCGGACATTTGGGTGGTTCCCTACCCTCGTACTGATATAGTAGGCCGCTTCAGCCTGGATGATCGGTCCTGCGTTGGCCTCTAGATCGACAACAGATGGCCCGTCCCAGAGAATCACTTGTGGTTCAAAGCAAGCGTTTCCAACGCCGCGGAATGGTTGAGTTGAAGTTCATTTCATGGCTTGTTATTTGTTGTGTGGTGAAAACTTTAGTATTTATAATGTATCCTCGTTGTCGATGTGGGTTGATGACCTGTTGTATGTAATAAATGATATGCCTGTGATAAACTTACTAAATTTATGAATGGCTTTCGAGTCGCTTCTCTAAATTTGTACTAGCTTCACATGATTCGCGCGTCGGGCGGGTGTTTTTACTGTAGCCATATGTCAATGTGTTCGTTGTACGTAACCAGCACCTCGAATCCTCAATACTAGTATACTATATACTAGTAGGAGTAAGTAGTAGGAGTAGTAGGGTGGCATGGGCAAGAACAAGCATTCACGTCTAGGATTACGGCACACACCACCACCACGACATCCATCTGACACCATATTATTTCTTGGAGTCCGTGCTAGAGCAATCTCTTCAACCTCGTCGTTTCTCTAACTTCAGCCATCGCGCGGCAGGCGAGGTGGGGGTTTGCCGATAGTTGGTTTCCTTAACTGCGGTCCCACTTGTAAGGCCAACTCCAACGCACGACCCCAAACAGACCTCCATTTTGCACAAACTCCAACGATAATTTTGACTAGAAAAGCAAGACCAAAGAAAACAAGAACCACAAGAATACATTTTACTACTCCTGTAAGTTGGATTAGTGCCTTCTCGATGCATTCATTGTTGATCTGCGGAGGCTCGATCTTGCGTGCTTCTTTCTTCTTCGAGTGTAAATAAGTAGACGTTTCTTCCTCACATCTAGTCTCATGTCTAGCCTCTATTCTAGTAGGAGTATCAACAAGTGCACTAATCTCATCCGATAGCAGAACCGAAGATTTGGTCGGGTGAAAGTGCAACTATTCCTAGGTGGTTTTGGTAATTCATAACAACATATAGCTCATTGAGCTAATGCTATTCCAAGATGATTATTTTAGGAAAGCTCAATGTTTGGCATGGCATGGATGTGAAAGTGGAACCCTCAAAATGCTAAGGACAAAGGATTGGCTCAAGCTCAAAAGCTCAAGACTCTTCATTTTATATTTTAGTGATCCAAGATCACATTGAGTCTTTAGGAAAAGCCAATACTATCAAGGAGGGATGAGGTGTTGCTTAATGAGCCTCTTGCTTCATGTGCTTAGTGATATGCTCCAAAAACCCTCAACTACTTTCCCATATCCACATATGACCTAAACCCTAAGCCAAACTGGTCCTACCGATTCTTTCTATCCGGCGCCACCGAGTTTCACATGTCATAAGCCACTGCCAAACCCTAGCAATTCGGTTCTACCGATAAGGATCTCGGTCTCACCGAGATGGGATTGCAAACTCTCTGTTTCCCTTTCATAACTTTTCAGTCTCACCGAAAGAGCGGATCGGTCCCACCGAGATTGCAATGTAAACTCTTTGTTTCCTTTTTGTAACTTTTCGGTCTCACCGAAAGAGCAAATCGGTCCCACCGAGTTTACCCGACTAACTCTCTGGTTAGCTAATTACCAAAATCGGTCTCACCGAGTTTGTGTAATCAGTCTCACCGAGATTACGTTATGCCCAAACCCTAACTATATCGGTCCTACCGAGTTGCATGTCAGTCCCACCGAAAATCTCTAACGGTCACTAGGTTTACCTTTTCGGTCCGACCGAGTTTGTTGATTTGGTCCCACCGAGATTGGTAAATTGTGTGTAACGATTGGATTTTGTGTGGAGGCTATATATACCCCTCCACCTCCTCTTCATTCGTGGAGAGAGCCATCAGACTAAATCTACACTTCCAACTCATATGTTCTGAGAGAGAACCACCTACTCATGTGTTGAGACCAAGATATTCCATTCCTACCATATGACTCTTGATCTCTAGCCTTCCCCAAGTTGCTTTCCACTCAAACCTTCTTTCCACCAGATCCAAATCCCATGAGAGAGAGTTGAGTGTTGGGGAGACTATCATTTGAAGCACAAGAGCAAGGAGTTCATCATCAACACACCATTTGTTACTTCTTGGAGAGTGGTGTCTCCTAGATTGGCTAGGTGTCACTTGGGAGCCTCCGACAAGATTGTGGAGTTGAACCAAGGAGTTTGTAAGGGCAAGGAGATTGCCTACTTCGTGAAGATCTACCGCTAGTGAGGTAAGTCCTTCGTGGGCGATGGCCGTGGTGGGATAGACAAGGTTGCTACTTCGTGGACCCTTCGTGGGTGGAGCCCTCCGTGGACTCGCGCAACTGTTACCCTTCGTGGGTTGAAGTCTCCATCAACGTGGATGTAGGATAGCCCCACCTATCCGAACCACGGGAAAAACATCCGTGTCTCCAATAGCGTTTGAATTCTCCAAACCCTTCCCTTTACATTCTTGCAAGTTGCATGCTTTACTTTCCGCTGCTAATATACTCTTTGCATGCTTGCTTGAATTGTGTGATGATTGCTTGACTTGTCCTAAAATAGCTAAAATCTGCCAAGAACTAAAATTGGGAAAAGGTTAAGTTTTTATTTGGTCAAGTAGTCTAATCACCCCCCCCCCCTCTAGACATACTTTCGATCCTACAAGTGGTATCAGAGCTTTGGTCTCCATTTGCTTTGATCTCCATAGCTTTTGTTGGTCGTAGCCTTGGTTTCACAACCTAGGAGAGTATGGCGTCTAGCGAGGGAAACTATCACCGTAGAGGTCCTTACTTTGACGGTACTAATTTTGCTAGTTGGAAGCATAAAATGAAAATGCATATTCTTGGACATAACCCCGCCGTTTGGGCTATTGTGTGTGTTGGTTTGCAAGGTGACTTCTTTGATGGGAGAGAACCAAACCGTGAAGCTACCACGGATGAGTTGAAGATGTTGCAATACAATGCTCAAGCTTGTGATATTCTTTTCAATGGATTGTGCCCCGAAGAATTCAACAAAATCAGCCGTCTTGAGAATGCAAAGGAAATTTGGGACACTTTGATTGATATGCACGAAGGTACCGACTCCATCAAGGAATCCAAGTTGGATGTGCTTCAAAGTCAACTTGACAAGTTCAAAATGAAGGATGGTGAAGGTGTCGCTGAAATGTACTCTAGTCTTGCTCTCATCACAAATGAGATTGCCGGCTTAGGAAGTGAAGAGATGACCGATAGATTCATCATCAAGAAGATTCTAAGAGCCTTGGATGGAAAATATGATACCGTGTGCACACTGATCCAAATGATGCCCAATTACAAAGATCTCAAGCCAACGGAGGTGATTGGAAGAATTGTTGCTCATGAGATGTCACTTAAGGATAAAGAGGAACTTCACAACAAATCAAGTGGTTCCTACAAAGCCTCATGTGAAGCCCCTACATCATCAAGGGAGAAACAAAACTTCAATGAAGAATTGAGCTTAATGGTTGAGAACTTCAACAAGTTCTACAAGAGTAGAAGCAAAGATAGAAACTTCAAGTCAAAGTCCTACAATGACAAAAGATCTTCTAGTCGAGAGCGAAACTGCTACAATTGTGGAAGACCCAGACACTATTCCAATGAGTGTACGGCTCCCTACAAGAGAAGAGAAGACTCTCCAAAAAGAAGAAGCAAAATAGAAGAATCACCACCAAGAGAGAGAAGGAGTAGAGATGATCGTTATGAACGAAGATACTCACGGAGAAGCAAGGATTCGGAAAGGAAGGAAAAATCATCAAGGAGCTACACAAAACGAAGACATCAAGCTCCTGTTGGTGAATGGGTATCCGGCTCCGACTCCGACAGCCACTCCGAGAGAAGTTATCACTCCGATTCCGAATATACTCAAGATGAAGGTGTTGCCGGTCTAGCACTTGTGTCAACCAACTCCTACGACATATTTGACTCACCAAATGAAGGAATTGGAAGATGCTTCATGGCCAAAGGTCCTAAGGTAACACACCCCGAGTATGTTGATTTTAATAGTGATAAAGATGACTTGTTAGGTGATGATGATTTGCTTGTTGACAACTCTAGTGATGAATACTATGATGAAACGTCAATTAATCATGCTAATCAAGATAAAACGAATGACAATGATAAGAAGAATATTGAGGCTCTAACTAAAGAACTAAACACTCTTAAGTTAGCTCATGAAACTATCTTTGAAGATCATCGAGAACTTTTAAGAGCTCATGAGTAGTTACGCTTTGAAAAGCTCAATCTTGAGCAAGAGCATGAGTTTTTAAAAGCAATCAATGATGATCTCCACAAGAAAAGTTCTTCTTACATTGCCAAGCGTTTACTCTTATCCACTTACATGCCTCAAGTCAAGTCTAGTAATAAGAACAAGAAAGATTCTTCCTCTAGTAGTAACAATGATCATGCTAAATCCAATATTGTTGCTTCTAGTAGTTCTCTTGATTCCACTAATGATTCTCTTAGCCAAGTTACACTTGAGCAAGAAAATAGCTTATTGAATGGAATTATAGAGAAAGGAGTGTACAAAAGCCTTGCCGGGAGTAAGCAATTCGAGGAAATTGTGCGCAAGCAAGGAATGCACCAGAAGAATCAAGGTGTTGGTTTTGAACGAAAGTTCAATGCCAATGGAGTTGAGTGGGAAGAAGATCAATACCCCAAGACAAAGTTTGTTCCTCAACAAGAGAAGTATGATACTTCCTTCAAGGGGACACAAGCTCAAGATGATCTTCCACCACAAGACTACAAGCAAAAAGGCAAGGACAAGCTTCAAGAGGAAATTGATGCATTTGAAGAAGCTCCTAAGACCTTAGTCAAGTGGATTCCCAAGACCACGTCAAGTTCCACTTCATCAAGTACGACTACAACTCCAAAGATTCCCATCAAGATGGTGTGGATCCAAAAGAAGAAGAACTAGAGATTTCTTGAGGGTGACTCCGCCAACATACTTCACTCTTATCATTTTGGCAAGAACAAGTGCAATCAACTTCCACATCTTGCACTAGTTCAAGGAGTCACAAACCCTCTTGTTGGTAAGACAAGGGACAAGGTAACCTAAAAGTTTTCATGGACATCATCTTGTGTGTGCATCACTCTATGTCTATGGATATCCTTGTTTATTCCTTGTGGGACTAACCCATGTAGGTATTGAAAGTGCAATTCACTCAAATGGATAGCTCCAAGTGATCTACATGAACATTGAGCATCCACATCTTCAACATCTACATGAAGTCATCATCGACAAAACCCAAGGTTAGTTCATCCCTCTTAAGGGGGATCTCACATCTAGGGGGAGCTTTACTCTAAGACTTGAGCTAAAGCAACTCTAAAGATGTGAACACAACAATGCTTTATGTAAAAGTGGTAACCCCACTTGAGCTTAAACGATGAGTATGACCTATGATCAAGTGTTCTCACTTGACTCCTAAGTCAATATACTCATATATAGATGACCTGGTCATCGCAAATTGCTTGATAGATGCTAGAATTGGTTGTGCATGCTTTGTCACATATTTCATTTTCCATCTTATTGTGTGAGCATGTTGGTTGCATATTTTACTCATTCGAGGACATCCACTTGTTGTTTTGATTCTTTGGTTTTATTTCCTTTTGCCAAGTGGATGGACAAGAATGCCTAAGAACCTCCTCTAGCTATCTATGCTTTTCTTGTCTCAAACTCTATTCATCCTACATCACAAAATTTGATCAAGTCAGATTCGAACCACTCTGTGTGAGGAGCGCTCAGAGTCCCCGATTCATCATAGACTTAAACTTCCAAAAACTCTTTGTGATTCTCGGTCTGACTGATACCTTACTTGCGGTCCTACCGAGATCATTAAGTTGATCTAGGTTTTCGATCTCGGTGCAACCGATTTGAACCATTCGGTCACACCGAGTTGCAACAACTGTATACAGTTTTGCATCTCGGTGCCACCGAGTTGTTCCACTCGGTCACACCGACAGGGTCAGGCTATATATAGTCATGGGCAAAAATTTGGAAATTTCTCCGAACCCCTTCGCCCGCGCAATAGCCTGCTCTGCCAACGTGGTCTCCGGATCATCTCCTCGCCGCCAGCCGCCTCCAGTCGCTGGTCTCCGTCGCCGTCAATGGAATTCTACCCCGCCGTTGCCGCCGTAGTGAGTCTCCGCCGAACTAGGGTATGGACTTGATCTTTGTGCTATTCCCCAATCCGATTCTTAGCACATTGTGATCATAATGATTCTTGCCATGTTTGATAAACTTCTATCCAGTCAATGAACTCGTAGATTAGGTTTAATTTGAAAATTTTAGGGTTAGGTTTCCGCCGAAACCATCTCGGACCCACCGAGTTGAAAAACTCAGTCCCACCGATTTGGCTTATGCCATTGCACAAGTGAGACTCGGTCTGACCGAGTATTACTGATCGATGTGACCGATTTTGGAACTCTGTGAAACCCTAGCAGTCTTGGTGCCACCGAACTGTGACTCGGTCTGACCGAGTTCACTAGTTTAGGTTCCAAAACTGCTTCGGTATCACCGAGTTTAGAAATCGGTAGATCCGAGATGATTTCAGTGGGAAACTAAAACTAAGTTTTTGAATTATTCTTTTGCAAAAATCTCTGCATTTTGTGATGCTCATCCACTCTATCTCATCTATAACCTATTCACAGGGTTAGCAGTCAGAGTTTGCAACATGTCTGATCAGAGTTATAGCCAGAATTTGTCAGAACAACAAGTGCAGATGAGTGAGGGCACTAGTCCCTCAAGTTCTTCAGATGATGGCAGCAGAAGTACTCCTAGCAATCTGCCTAAAGCTGCCACCAGACAGAGAAAGAAGAGAACCTCAGAATCAGAGGATGAGGATTATGTGGCAGAAGAGGAAGCAACTTCAAAGAGAGTAGTGCTTGAGAAGGAACATGGCTCAGCTCAAGGCATAAAGCCAAGGATGAAAATCAAAAGGCCAGCAGGCAGGCAGCCTATGCCAAAGGCCAGAGCTTCAACCAAGATTCCTGAGAAGCCCACTCCCATAGAGCCAGTTGTTGCTGAAGGCAAGAAAAGGAAGGAAAGGGTGAAGAAAACCGTAGCCAGAGTGCTTGGCAAGGCTTCCATCATGGAAGATGAGGATGAAGAAGAAGAGGTTGCTGCACCAGCACCTAAGGCACCCAAGCTGATGGGTGATGCCGTAAGGTCAGGGGCAGCTGCTTCCAAGGCCAAGCCAGCTCCAAAGCCAAAGCCAAAGAGGAATACAAGAAGCATCCCAGCTGCTGAGAAGAACAAGGCCCCAGTGCTTGACACTTCAAAAGATGAAGAAGAGCAAGTTCTCAGAAAACTCAAGCCCAAGATCCCAGACCACAATGATGCTCATCCTGTGGCTGAGGACATGAAGCTCAGGAGAGATTCAGGGCTCAGGAAGTGGAGAGAAGCAGATCCGTATGCTTCAAGGAGAAGGACTGCTGTTGACTACAGGTTCCACAGTAAGGAACAATAGGACTTCTATGAGACAGTACTGCTTGACAAGAAGCCAATTGTATGTGATATGAGATGGGTCGACTGGCAATACATCAAGGACAACGAAGAGTACTACCCTGGAGTGCAGGACAGCTTCAAGGCATGTGGAGTAGAGGACTTTGTTGGGCAGAAGCTCACAAAGTGGAATGAGGAGCTTATCATGCAGTTCTACTCCACATCACATTTTTATTCAGATGGGAGAATTGTTTGGATGTCTGAGGGTACGAGGTACCAGTCAACGGTTGCTGAGTGGGCACAGCTCATTAATACCCCAGAGGAGCAGGAAGATGACTTGGATGTCTATTCCAAGAAGAAGATGGATCATAACTCAATGTCAAACATGTACAAGGAAATTCCAAATGAAGCACTTGACATTTTCAAGTTTGGCTCAGTACACTATCTTCTGTCAGGGCTGCCAACCATCAATTGGATACTGAGGCACACCTTGTTGCCCAAGTCAGGTGATCACAAGATGATCAGAGGCCATGCAATCAACTTGCTACATATCTTTGATGTGCCACAGAAGTTCCAGGTGATGAGCCTCATGGTAGAGACCATCAAGTGGACTACAACAGACAAGAAGAGGAGGTGTGGGTATGCCCCACAAATTCAGGAGCTCATTAACTCCAAGATGGGAACGGACATATACTTATTGGACAAGGAACACCTGCCCATCCGTCTAGATTTTGAAGATAATCAAGTTGTCATGACTGAGAATGAACCATCATCTACACAAGCACAAGCCAAGAAGGAGAAGGCAAGGAAGGAGAAAGCTGCCAAGATGCCAACTCAAGAGGAGGCATCTGAGTACTTCTTGAAAACCAAACAAGAGCAGCTTGGTTACTTGATTGCATCCACCCTGCGGATTGAGAAAGGATTAGCCACCCTAACTCAGAACCAGGCAAGCCTCGAGAGAATCGTAGAACAAAAGTTCTATGACTTGGATATCAAGGTGACAGAGATTCAGACTGCAGTGGAGCAGCTCCAAGATGACATGCAGGAGAGGAAAGGGAAGACAACCACTGATGCCTTTGCCAGAGTGCCACGAGGTCCGAGGTCGTCTACAGTGCCAGTTCCTGACACAAGAGCAACTGCCTCAGCTCCAGCCATAGCACCAGCCCAACCTGCTCCAGCGTCTACCTCAGCTCCAACTCTAGCGTCTACTTCAGCGTCTACAGAAGCCTTCGTCCTTGGAGTGATCCGGACTCCACCACCACCTGAAGATCAAGCCTGAGTGTCATTTTAGCACTATGCATTTTCTAGGAACTTTTTGGTAACTTGTTGCCAAAGGGTGAGAAAATGTATAGATCATAGGCTTCGAGAGAGAGTGTTGCTTTTCTCTCTTGTTTTATTTGGTGGTTTTTCGAACTTTGTTTGCTTTTGAGTGCTTGAGATACTATGTCATTATTTGTGAGACATTGATGATCATGTGTTTGATCATAAGCTACACTTAATGCTTGCTTAATGCAATTATCTTATCTATCTTATGTGATCATTCACTTTTCTTGGTGATGAGTGCATGTATTTCATTCTTATCATTTTAAGCGCTCCACCAAGATGTATGTGACATGGAAGAGTAACCCATGACTCTAACTCTTTGTGCATTTGCAGTCCAAAGCAAATTTTAAATATGCACAAATTTAGGGGGAGCTCTTACTTGTCACATACTTATCAAAGCGACGATATATTTCATGCTTATTATCATTTGTCGAAGCTTTGATATATATGTTGTCATCAATTACCAAAAAGGGGGAGATTGAAAGTGCAACTATCCCTAGGTGGTTTTGGTAATTCATAACAACATACAGCTCATTGAGCTAATGCTATTCCAAGATGATTATTTCAGGAAAGCTCAATGATTGGCATGGCATGGATGTGAAAGTGGAACCCTCAAAATGCTAAGGACAAAGGATTGGCTCAAGCTCAAAAGCTCAAGACTCTTCATTTTATATTTTAGTGATCCAAGATCACATTGAGTCTTTAGGAAAAGCCAATACTATCAAGGAGGGATGAGGTGTTGCTTAATGAGCCTCTTGCTTCATGTGCTTAGTGATATGCTCCAAAAACCCTCAACTACTTTCCCATATCCACATATGACCTAAACCCTAAGCCAAACTCGGTCCTACCGATTCTTTCTATCCGGTGCCACCGAGTTTCACATGTCATAAGCCACTGCCAAACCCTAGCAATTCAGTTCTACCGATAAGGATCTCGGTCTCACCGAGATGGGATTGCAAACTCTCTGTTTCCCTTTCGTAACTTTTCGGTCTCACCGAAAGAGCGGATCGGTCCCACTGAGATTGCAATGTAAACTCTCTGTTTCCTTTTTGTAACTTTTTGATCTCACTGAAAGAGCAAATCGGTCCCACCGAGTTTACCTGACTAACTCTCTGGTTAGCTAATTACCAAAATCGGTCTCACCGAGTTTGTGTAATCGGTCTCACCGAGATTACGTTATGCCCAAACCCTAACTATATCGGTCCTACCGAGTTGCATGTCAGTCCCACCGAAAATCTCTAATGGTCACTAGGTTTACCTTTTCGGTCCGACCGAGTTTGTTGATTCGGTCCCACCGAGATTGGTAAATTGTGTGTAACGGTTGGATTTTGTGTGGAGGCTATATATACCCCTCCACCTCCTCTTCATTCGTGGAGAGAGCCATCAGACCAAATCTACACTTCCAACTCATATGTTCTGAGAGAGAACCACCTACTCATGTGTTGAGACCAAGATATTCCATTCCTACCATATGAATCTTGATCTCTAGCCTTCCCCAAGTTGCTTTCCACTCAAACCTTCTTTCCACCAGATCCAAATCCTATGAGAGAGAGTTGAGTGTTGGGGAGACTATCATTTGAAGCACAAGAGCAAGGAGTTCATCATCAACACACCATTTGTTACTTCTTGGAGAGTGGTGTCTCCTAGATTGGCTAGGTGTCACTTGGGAGCCTCCGACAAGATTGTGGAGTTGAACCAAGGAGTTTGTAAGGGCAAGGAGATCGCCTACTTCGTGAAGATCTACCGCTAGTGAGGCAAGTCCTTCGTGGGCGATGGCCATGGTGGGATAGACAAGGTTGCTACTTCGTGGACCCTTCGTGGGTGGAGCCCTCCGTGGACTCGCGCAACCGTTACCCTTCGTGGGTTGAAGTCCCCATCAATGTGGATGTAGGATAGCACCACCTATCCGAACCACGGGAAAAACATCCGTGTCTCCAATAGGGTTTGAATTCTCGAAACCCTTCCCTTTACATTCTTGCAAGTTGCATGCTTTACTTTCTGCTGCTAATATACTCTTTGCATGCTTGCTTGAATTGTGTGATGATTGCTTGACTTGTCCTAAAATAGCTAAAATCTGCCAAGAACTAAAATTGGGAAAAGGTTAAGTTTTTATTTGGTCAAGTAGTCTAATCACCCCCCCTCTAGACATACTTTCGATCCTACATCGGGTTCTTCCTCCTTTTGCCGACACGTGGGACATCCAGCATCCAGGTCGTGTCATAAAAGAAAATAGAGTGGTAGTTGAAGCCACGAGATGTGCATCTTGGGTTAAACTGTAAATAGAATCTTACTACTCTTGAGTAACTCCAAAAGCGGCCACCGAAGATCTTTATTGGATTTGTTTTTCATCACCAGCACGTTGAGGTCAAAGATGTGCAGTTTCACTGGGTCCTCTTGCGTTTTCACTGACATGTGGGGCCGCATGTGAGCAAACAGATGATGGGCTTCGTGCATCCGCTGGCTGGCTGAGAAGAGAGATAGAGGAGGGCTGAGCACGCACTGCAGGAAATTTGTTCTACGTACCTCGATATGGCCCTGTTTGGATCATGGGGTTAGAGCTAGTTTGGGTTAGTTGAAGGCTCAAATAACCCAAAAGTATCCAAACAGGGAGGGTTAGAGTGGGTTAGTTTCATCTAACCCAACTATCCCGGTGGAGAGGTGCTTATTTGGGTTAGAGTGGGTTAGAAAATAACTCTAACTCTAACTGTGTTAGAGTATCCAAACAGGGCCGTAGGCTCGATATAGTGGGGTGGCATGGGCCATAACTCGGTAGCATTCACGTCTAGCAGTATGGCACATGCCACCCACACGAGTCCCATCCGACACCAATTTTCTTGGAGTCCGTGCTACAGCCATCTCTTCACCCTCCCGTTTTCTCAGCCATCCGACAAGATAATTACTGTAGTATCATAGTATACTATTACATGGATTTGGCGGAAAGATAAAAATACATACGGATCCATCAACGTTCAATGACATCCTCATGCCCTAGTGCGCCGGGTCACCAACCGACATGTGAGGAGCAGCGGCGTTGGCGGCGAGCTCAACGTGCTTCTGAATAGTGCCGTCCAAGGTTGCCCTGCGCTCCAAGAAGGCTAGCGTCCTATCGTCCTCCTCTTGCATGTAGTAGTCCTTGTGGACGATTTGCGCGTAGACGTGGGTGATTATGTCGATGGTGTCTTGCTGTGCTAGGCGCTGCGCGGCGAGTGCGACCTCGAGGTGGACATTCTCCGGCGCGACGGCGGGCAGTCGCAGGGCCACCAGTGCGTCGAAGAGGTTGTTACCATAGTGGCCGTTGAGGGTGGCGAGCATCGCAGAGCCTGGGCGCGTCGGCTGGGGGCTTACGTCAAAGTTGTCCGCAAGCTTCTTGACGACGGTGAACTTGTCGAGGAAACCGACGAGGACCTCGTCGAACAAGGAGACGAAGCTGTTGTCCAAGCAGCCCCTCGCCCTGGCGGCCTCAAGCAATACTACCTGGAGACGTTCCTCGGTGCCGGTGGACGTGGTAGTACTCCTAAATCCAGACGGTGGTGCTACTAGTACTAGTAGTAGTACTACCAATGTAGTAGTAGGAGTACTAGCACTGTACTAGCCGTTGGTCAAATTATTATGTGCTGCTCCTCACAATGAAGTGACAAGACCCTGCGCCAGAGATGACACCTGAGTATAGGCGCCATGTTCGGCATACGATAGTCAGCCTCACCGTCTGCAGTCACTATCATCATGGCTGTAGAGCTAGCCTGCTTACAACTAGCCCTTTTCGACATTATTTCCCGTGCGTAGATGCCCGTGCATTGCACGGAACACCAAGATTGGGGGTGGACGGCACCAGCAGCGGCCATCGCACCAGATTTTTCCACGGCCTTCTACTCCTAGATTGTGAGAGACAAGGAGTTGTTGGTAAATAGGGAACAAGTGCGGGCATCTTTTTGCAAAAATGGAGAAGCTTGGTTTGTATGCGTCAGATCTAGATCCGACAGCTATTGGTGAAAGATGGGAGGCACAACATCATCACCAACTCAGGACCTGTTTGATTCGCAGGATTTTGAAAACGCAGGAATAGGACACGGCAATATTACAAGTTTCAAACTGATATTACAAATGTTAGGAGTAATGCTGCACCTACGAAGAGGGAATTACTAGGAAGTTTACGTAAGAATTTTCATTACTTTTGGTGGATGCAGCATTATCGTACAAACTAAAATCCATCGCCCTGACAAGTCACTAATGGGCAAATAAGTTTTTGAGTCTCTGGCCACTTGATGTTTCAAAAACAAATTCAGCTTCTGTGGAGAAATGAGCTCCACCGTGTACCCGCGCGGGTGTGGCTGGGCACGAAGCGTGAGTACGTTCATGGTGCACCTATTCTCTTCTTGTATACGTACACCACCTACATGGGGTTGTGTGAGAGAGATACAAACCTATAGAGATATAGTGTGTGGGTTCTTGAGAGTTTGTGTGTGTGTGGGGGGTCAATCAAAAAATTTAACATATGCAATGTGTGTGAAATAGAGTCCTGGATATAACATATATATAAAGGGGGCGATCCACGAGAAGAGAGCGGAGGTATCATCGGCTTGAGGTGTCCATAGAATCGAAGAGAGGGATGATGTGTGTGTGTGCGCGCGCGCGATCGATAAAGAGTGCCATCGAATTTGTGTGTGCCCACGTCAAAGATATAGAGTGGCTGCCTACTGGAACGTGAGATGGGACATGTGCAATTTGTCTCTGTGGCATGGATACCTACCTGCAGCGCTCGACTATCGGTGTGTGGTGGGGGAAGAGGGAGGCCCAATTAACTATAGAGGTACATTGGCTGGTATATGTGTGGAGGAGGAGAGAGGCCTACCTCATGTATTAAGGAGATCGATCTGCCTCATGTACCAAGGGAGATCGATCGGCATCCATGCATATGTGCAGGAGATGAATAAGGTTGGGAGAGAGACAGAGCTAGAGTGTTGGACGGGGTGGTAGTGGAGTTGCTTCTAACAAATGGTGGGATAGGCTTGCTAGACAAACGGATGGCACGCCCGCAATATCAATAAGAGAGGAGATGGTTGCTTGTTGTCTGTGCACGTGCGTGTGAGAGATGGGTCAGGAGGCATGCACGAATGACGAGGGGGGACGATGTGGCTATGGTAAGCAGACGTAACTACATAGGAAGATCAATCGCCCTTTGTAAGATAACGGAGAGACATAACTTGTGAGGTACGTCGATCGATGGGGGGGGTAGTTAAAGTCGATCTAGGTATATGTTGGGAGATCGATCGGTATACATGCATGTGTGTGTTAGAAGCAAATGAGGCACGAGGAGAAGGATAGAGAGAGAGGGATGCATGTAGGAGGTGGTACGAGAGGCATACTATATCGAGGGGGAGGAGTGTGCAATTACAAGAATGGTGAAAAGAGTGGAGGGAGTGAGGCATGGACGGTGACAAGAGAAGAGGGGAAGCTTGTGTTTGTACTAGGCACACCTGGCCGTAAAGAAGGAGCTGGGGGGCCTACACACACCATGGGTGAATGACCTAAAGTGAAAAGACGAATTTGCGCGATGGAGCTAGAGAATGTTGAGGGAGGGTGAGAGGGATGCCGGCGTGTGCATGCACAAGAGAAAGTTAGCGCTAGCTACAAAGATAAGAGGGTTGTGTGGGTGTAAAAGACGAATAGAGATCATATATACTTCATTATAAAAAGTGAATTCGGATATTTGTAGAATTTATCATAGTGTTTCAAACCGACGGATGTGTGAATATATATAACGGTGATACACATGGTGTGGTTATGAACATGGTATACTACATTTAATATGTTTTATCTCTACTCTTATAAAAAACGGAGTTGTTGATGATGGTGTGCTTGCCATCCTGCATTATAGGCCGTCTGATTTATATCTTGCGGATAGCAAGGAAACTATGATGGTTGAAGTTGGCAACAATCATGATTGTAGATTCTTATTGAAATAGAGAAACGAATTCAAATTTAGTTCGAATTGCAGCGGTAGTATAGACATTTGAAATGCACTAAAATGTTGGTATGAGTAGGTTACATGCATTATACAGCAAGCGAAAAAATTTAATCGGACATAACATGGATTCGTACTCCCTCCTTCCATCTATATAGGGCGTAATAAGATTTTTAAGATCGCCTTTGACTATTGACAAGATTAATAGTACATGACATGCACAATGTGAAAATTATATCATTGAAAGAACCTTTCACAGACCAATTTAACGATGTGCTTTGTGTAAGTTGCATGTCATATATCATTGCTCTAATATTTGGTCAAAGTTAGCATCGAAAAACGCATTAGGCCCTATATAGATGGAAGGAGGGAGTAGCTTTGAATAACATTTGTATAGTAAAACGGGGCAAGACTCTCTCTTTGTGTGGTGTGAATAGTTTTATTTTTTTGTTTTCTTTTTGGTTGAGGGAAGTGCGAATTGATTTAGTACGTACAAGTACAATATTACTACACGTTAGGCTTGTCCCTAAAATTCAACCCGTGTCTTGTTATATCCCGAAAATTCAGATATCGTGCTCCCAAAACTGGTGCCTTCACAACCCGCGCCTTGCTATCCCGAAATTACAATGCGCGCGAAAACTCCCTCCAGCTGCCAAATCCCGACATGCGAAATCCCCCTTCTAACCCTGAGCCGAAAGGGCCACTAGTTCAAATCGGTGGGGGGTACTTTTGTAACACACCCTACATTTTGGACAAGCGCGTTCCTAAGTCATGTTTCACCCCTCCCATCGCCCCCTTTTCGCCATTCGAAATCCCACGCCGCCATAACCTCTCCACTCCAGCCGCAAAACCCCACCCTCCTCCGTCCACCATGTCACCGCTGCCCAGCCGGAGCCTCTTCCCCGACGACGTCGTCCAGCGCAACAGCTCGATGTCCCTCGTCCACCTCCCCGGATGAGGATCCGTCGTCCATCTCGCCGTCCCGCTAGTTCAGCCGCCCCGTCCTCCACCTCCAAGGAGCTGCTCCGACGATCGCCTCGTCTATCGCGGCTGCTCCATCCCCATAGCGCTGCCTTAACCTGCTCCACCAGAACCGCAGCATCCTCACCGACTCCTCGGACAAAGCTGAGGACTACTTGGCGCCACCAAAGAGGTTGTACACTCATCACATCGCACCTTCTCCTTAACTCGACCTCCCGGCGCTGATGGTGCTCCATCCCTCACCCCCATGGAGCGGCTACCTTAAAGCCGGCGCCGCGGGCGACATCTCCACGGCGGCTCTCCCCCAGTGTGAGGCCCCTTCGGTGGCGGCGTCCATACCATCCGGATCTGCTGCTGCTGCTCTGGCTCTCGCTCGATCGCTCGCTCACCCAGCTGCTGCTACTGCTCTCCCCTTGCTCGTGTTGCTGCTCTGCTCTGATTAAGCCACACTTCAGTCGACTGAATCGACTTTTGGGTTAGTTGATTTTTAGGGGTTGGGGGGGTGGCTCGCCGGAGTTAAGGAAGAACCACCCACAGCAGGGATGGGGGCTCGCCGGAGAGGTACCCCACTATCTATCTTAGGGTTCAGGGTGGGGGCGGGGGGCCTAGAGGGCTGGCCGGGGCGGCGGTGGCGAGTTGTTTCGGGGCGGCGAGGCGGCGCTGGGGCCGGCGGTTTGGCCGGTGGTGGCTGGTGGCTCAGGGGGGTGCAGGTTGAAGATGAACTGCAGGCCCTCCCTAAACTACATGTCAAGTGCCTCTCTGCTACCATTGCGTTCAGTTTCGACAGTAGCATTCAGATTGCACAGTAAATTTCAGTTTTGACAGTTAAGTTCAGAGTCAACAGTTTTTACCTCAGCTGTTGTAGTCAGGTGGTTTTTGGTGATGTTAATTTTACATCCATTTTACATCATCTATTGGAGATGCTATTAGAATCCCACTTGAGATTGACGATGTCTGTCTTGTGCTGCTTCAGCCTTGACGTCTTACGGCTCACCAGAGCTGCTCCAACAATAGAACGATCCGTCACAACAGAGCAGTGCCCTGGACGCCGTCTACAGATTCCTCAGATCTTCCTCCACACCTCCGACAGCCACCTCTGCCTCAACTGCTTCAGCGACCAACCCAACGATGCTGAGGTCGACACGGCTACGGCAAAGAGGTTGTACCCTTGTTGCATCACTTATTACTATACATTCACGTCGATCCATTAGGGCTATTTTGGTTCAACGGAAAAACATCGATCCACTGGTTGTTACCATCACTCTAAATTTCTGCATGCTCTCCTTACATAATCTCACCATATTTTTTTCGTATGCATGTCAGATATTGTACACAGTCATGCTGAACATGTAGAGAAAAAGAGAAGAGTTTTGCGCGGCAATACAATGTCATGCAAACATCGCTCCATGGTGGGTTAAATGGCAAACCCTCCCCACCCCTCTCCAGATTGTAATCCAGAGGAAGATATCTGTTCTGAGGCGAATTTGGACGCCGCTGACCACTCCTATTTACCCCCCAAGGTGTTTGCTCTACCTTGGCATGATGATGTTAGTCATATCATGCATATGTTGCCTTGCAGTGCCTACTTTTGACATCATATATGTCATCTGCTTAGTTTAGACATGTTCTGTAATGCCACCTATTTAGTTTCTATATCATATATGGGAATTATGCAGTCTCATGTCTTTTAGCCAGCCATAATATATGTGAAATGTGCAATGCCATCCTGTTTAACCAGGCATCATATATTTGAATGATATCTTGCCCATACTTTTCTTCATTACATTTCCATTTGTCGACAATGTTTGTACATTAAACTACTCTTCCTGTGAATCAGCCATTTGGGTGGGAGATGGAAAAATCTGGAGTGAAAACAAGGCCTTCAGAGCAGACAGTGCTACCTGTCAAAGCAGATCTGTTGTTGGGTCCCGATAGCTCCTCAAAGATGGATTCAGAGACAGATGACCAGTCCTATTCCCCCACTGAGGTGTATGCTCTAACTTGGCACGGTTATACTGCTCATATCATGCATACGGTGTCTTGCATTGCATAGTTTAGACATCATATACACAATATTCAACACCATGTTCTTAGTTCCGACATCATATCGAATGCCCTCTGTTTAGCATATAAATCACATATGTGAATTAAATGATGTGATCCTGATTACTTAGATAACATGTAGGTGAATTATGTCATGCGATCTTGTTTAGTTATTCATCATATCTTTGAATTATGTTATGCTATGCTATCCAGTTTAGATAGACATCATATATGTGAAATTATGTCATGATATCCATTTTAGTTAAACAATATACATGTCAAATATTTCATGCCCTCTTTTTTCAACACTATCTATTGCATCTGTCTCTCATACAATGTCTGTACATTCAACTATTTTTCCTGTTTATCAGCCATTTGAATTGGAGCGGGTGATGCCAGTATCTAGCGGACTAAAAACACGGTCTTCAAATAAAATAGTGCTACCTCTTGGTGGATATGGCACCCCGGTTGTACATGCACAAGAACCAGCCCTACCACACATAACCCAAACTCTCACAGATTGTACCCCTACTACGATGGATAGAGAACTAGCTTCACCCAATCTAACCCCAACCCCAGCCGATAGTAACCCAGTTCCTGTTGACACAGCACCATCTCCACCACAGAGATCCCAAACAAGAGCAGTTAGTAAGGTAGCTCCAGTGCCCAAAGGGCCAGTACTATCACGGCGAACCCCAACTCCACCAGTTAGTACGCTTATTCCTGTGGAGGAAGCACAACCAGCTAGTCGTAGTTTAGCATCTATCGCATTTGATGTTGTTAAATCGTATGTGCGTACCTTCCCATCTTGGAAATATTATACTGAAGATGAAGGAAAATGCCAGTTGCAGGTGTTTTTCCAGGAGTTATGTGTAAGTAATGTTATTCATGGCAATTACTTTGCTTCGTCCCATACATCCTACCTCCATGATGGTTATAATACAACAAATTTTCCCATTTTTCTCTATAGAGAAGGACCGATTTGGAAACTCAGGATGAGGTAACCTGTGCTGATACCTCTGCTACCTTCAAGAATGCTTGGTGGTAGTATCGGAATTACCTAAAGAAAACGTACTTCACCGGCAAAGAAACTCATCAAATTCCCTTACGTTCTCCTGAGACACATTTACTGGACGATGACTGGGAACGCCTTGTTCTGTACTGGTCCCGAACCAAGAATGTGGTAAGGTCTACGAGCTCATTTTCTATTTTTAAGTATTATATTCTTGCGTCTTACTATACTCTGTTCATATGTAGAACAAGTGCCTAAACCTGAAGAACAACTGTTCTAATTTAAGATTCCATTGCTACCATAGGACATAGATATATGTTTGTTTGATGCTTTTATTATGTACTAGTACTTGGCAATAGAAGACTTGGTAGTTTAATCCTGTCCACCTTACTAATGAACTGGTTCACCAAAATGAGTTTCATATACTAGTACATGCTAAACTTGTTATGTGTCTGCTTGTTTCTTCTTTTAGAATGCTGACAGAATATTGGGGAAGAGTGCCTTATTAAGCAACGGTAAAGGAAGTAATGCAGATAAGGTTCAGGATAGTGACACATCCTGTCTTGGTTTAGTGTTGGAGTTACTGGCCACTACCGCTTGCACATTCAAACTCACTGTCTGAATCAGTTCGGTTTCTTGAGTCTCAACTACGAGCTGAAAGACATCCATCAGTTGTGCTGCGATAAGAAGCGGAAGGACTGCGCAAGTCCCTAGAGCATTCAGATGCATACTTTCTGGTGCAACAGCAAGCGTTGGAGGATTTTAGCGCCAAAAAGGACAAAGCTAATCAGCTTGCTAAGCTTATTGCCAGCATGGTGGATACCCAGGATAACGTTTCTTGAGCTCTTTTGAAGTTGTTTCAGCTATGCTCTTATTTTGCTGCCGCGTTTATTTGCACTGGTGGCCAATTTTGACGGCCAGTGTATATGATATGCTGCTTTGTTCCCTATATTTGCACTGGTGGCGAACTTTGATGCCCAGTGGATGTAATATGTGTAATAGCCGTGATAGCCTAGCGTTAGTTGCTTGCTTATTTATTTCCTTGTTGTCTTGTTTATTTGTTTGCTTGTAGTCATTGCAGTTCTTTTTTTGCGGTTAACTAGTGGCTGCAATAACCTATTTTTTAAAACTAGGCCACAATAACCATGGGCTAATATTTACTGTAGTGACACTGGGCCTCCTACGGGCCGTAGAAACAGTGGGCCTTCTACGGGCCATAGAAACAGTAGGCCTTCTACAGGCCGTAGAAACAATGGGCCTTCTACGTGTCGTATCATCAATGGGCCTTATACGGGCTGTATGATCGATTGGCCAAACATGGGCCAATAACAGGCCGCATTATGGCCGTAAACGGGCTAGTGTTGGAATCGTCCGTTCATGGGCCGACCGTAACGGGCCATTGTTAATAGGCCGTATTTGATGATGCTATGAAAACGGCCCAACGTATTAACGGACCACGCACGGGCCGACTGTAACCACGGGCTGAATTTGGCCCACAAGCAGAAAATGACAGTAACGGCCCGTAAGTAAACGAATGCTGGAAATGAGGCCAAGAATAAATGGGCTCTGAGAAGGCCGAAAGATAACATGGGCTGGAAACGGCCCAACGGAATAACGGGCCGTTAATGGGTATAAAGTGATACACTGTTCATTACGGGCCAGTTTCACCACGGGCCGTTAATGGGTGTAAAGTGATACACTGTTCATTATGGGCCAGTTTCACCACGGGCCGTTAATAGGCCAAGAGTTACATAGGGCCTCATATGGGCTGAAAGACGTCATGGGCCATACATGGGCCAGAAGTGAAAACAGGCTGGAATCATATTGGATGGCCTAGATGACGCTACTGGGCCTAATTCAGATAGGGCATAACGTGCCTTGGGTTAGCGGGTTGTAAATGGGCTATATGCGAACAGGCCATTAACAGGCTTTCCATGGGCCGGCCCGCCACCTTCTGACCAAGTCAAACGGGCCGGCCTTTTCACAGGAATGGGCCTCTGTTGGGTCATGCCACGTGTCGACGTATCATAGCGCCTATCTGACCCACTGACGAGCTGACACGTGTTTCGTCCGGCCAATAAGAATTTTACACGTGGAAATTTCCCATTGGTCGAGGCTGTTAACGGGTTATCGGATCCAAAACCCAACCCGATAGCTTAACGGTGTTCCGTTACGATGAATGTCACGTGTCGGTCACCCTTGACGAAAGCACTTCTGTGACGCGCGACTTATCGTCATGGAAGTGGACACTTCCGTGATGATAATTTTGGTAATGTCATGGAACACTTCTATGACAACACAGGTATGACTATCTTGATTCTGTCATAAATTTGTCATGGATGTACATGCATGACAAAAAAAGCGACCTACTGTGACAAACACATATCATCACGGAAGTGTATTTTTTTGTAGTGATAGTTATTAGCTAGATGGCTTCTTTTATCTCTTTGGATATCAATGCAAAGTTCTCCTCGATTCTCTTGGAGATCTATTCGATGTAATTCTTTTTGCGGTGTGTTTGTCGACATTCCATGAATTGTGGGTTTATGATCAAGATTATCTATGAAAAATATTTGATTCTTCTCTGAATTCTTTTTATGCATGATTTAATATATTTGCAAGTCTCTTTGAATTATCAGTTTGGTTTGGCCTACTAGATTGATCTTTCTTGCAATGGGAGAAGTGCTTAGCTTTGGGTTCAATCATGCGGTGTCCTTTCCCAGTGACAGCAGGGGCAGCAAGGCACGTATTGTATTGTTGCCATCGAGGATAAAAAGATGGGGTTTATATCATATTGCTTGAGTTTATCCCTCTACATCATGTCATCTTGCCTAATGTGTTACTCTGTTCTTATGAACTTAATACTCTAGATGCATGCTGGATAGCGGTCGATGTGTGGAGTAATAGTAGTAGATGCAGAATCGTTTCGGTCTACTTGCCGCGGATGTGATGCCTATATACATGATCATGCCTAGATATTCTCAAAACTATGCGCTTTTCTATCAATTGCTCCACAGTAATTTGTTCACCCACCGTAGAATTTGCTATCTTGAGGGAAGCCACTAGTGAAACCTATGGCCCCCGGGTCTATCTTCCATCATATTATTTTCCTATCTACTTGCTATTTCTGCCGCCTTTTATTTTGCAATCTTTATTTTCCAATCTATACAGCAAAAATACCAAAAATATTTATCTTATTATCTTTATCAGATCTCACTTTTGCAAGTGGCCATGAAGGGATTGACAACCCCTTTATCGCGTTGGTTGCAAGGTTCTTATTTGTTTGTGCAGGTATGAGGGACTTGCATGTAGTCTCCTACTCGATTGATACCTTGGTTCTAAAAAACTGAGGGAAATACTTACGCTACTTTGCTGCATCACCCTTTCCTCTTCAAGGGAAAACCAACACATGCTCAAGAGGTAGCACTCGACACCACATGGTCGCTCGGCATGCCACACACCGCAAACCGAGTATATGATAACTTTCCGATCAGGGGAGGACAGCTAGCTGTAGCATGGACTCCCAAGAAATTTTTACATGCATGTTGTGGTCGGCTATTGCGACGTTTGAACGCGGAGCAGTCACGTGCATTGGGAAGCAGCGCGGGCGATGCTCTCTCGGCTGGCGCGCCGCTTCAATGCCAGTGCCAGCGAGAGGTCGCATCCACTCTGGCCGGGCATGAATGCGGCACTGACCGTTTCGGGCGGGAAGCACGCGCGGGTGATGAAGAGGGTTCGGGTTGGTCAAGCGCGGGCATGGCAGCGGTCCGGACGCCCGCAAACAAGAGATGTTATACGTTAATATTGCTGCATATATAATTAACAACGTAAATAATGTGCCAGTTGGACAAATATGATTGGAGATGGAGATGGAATTTTATGTAAACACGGATATGCACGTCTATGCTTATGTGTGTCTGCGCGACGACTCTCGTGACCTGGAAGCGGGGGCGTGTTTTTAAGCGAGTTTTCTTTCTTGGTATGTTAAAAAATTGTCTGCCCGTTTTCGTTTATTTTTTCCGGGAACGCGCGTATTCTATTTAAAACCACTGCTATGGAGAGATTTTTTACTCCATTGTATATATAGCCTCTTATTTGATAGGGTTTCTCGGGTCTGGGTCTCTCACCCTCTCTATATCAAAACAAGATGACAGTGTCCACTCTATCTCTTTCCTCACCGGTGGTCACAGATCCAGCTGAATCCCGTCAGCTGCGGGAGGTGAGGAGGTGTAGCGTTGACATTGTCGCCGTCGGCGATGGAGGAAGCTGATGCGCACCATCCTCTCGGAGCCGGCGCTGGCGCGGACGAAGGTCCTCTGCGCCCTTGTTCACTGTCGTCGTGTGGGTAGGTCCCACCCGCCTGCCTAAGCGACATCTCTCCTACCTGAGGTATAACTTCTTGTACTGGTCCAGCTCCCCAGGTCGCTGCATGCGGGTTTTCTTCTATGCAACTACTCCCTAGCTCCCCATGTACAATAGCTAGGGTTCGTCAGCTGGTCCAACATCACCTACTATTATAGAGGAAATGCCACTTGTCGTGGAATTGTCACGGCAGATGTCCTCATGGAAGGACTTAGTCGTGGAGCCATCACTATGGGTTAGCTTGAAGGGGTTAAACCGGACAAGGGGACACGAGAGTTTTATACTAGTTCGGCCCCTTCGATGAAGGTAAAAGCCTACGTCTAGTTGTGATTGGTATTGCTGGGGTTTCAAAGACCAGGGAGCGAATCCGCTTTGTCTGGCTTCGAGTTGTTGTTTTCCCTGTCCCTAAAGCGCCGCCGGGTCACCCCTTTATATATTCAGGAGGATCCCGGACGATTTACAGAGTCTCGAGGCTGGCTCATACAAGTGTCCGCCTAGGTCTCTTCTTTATTATCTTACAATGCAAGTTTATACAATCATGGCAGTTTACTATCATGGGCCCTAAACTGCCTGCGGGCTCTGGGCCTCTAAGCTTCCTCCGTAAAGCGCCATCTTCTGGGTTTCCTTGGGCTTCAGTATAACTGAAGGTGAACCGGCCCCTCCTGGGCGGTTTACCCTCAGTGGTTATATCCTCAACATTAGGCCCCAGATTGATTTGAACATGTTCATGTCAGTCTTCAATCCTTGAACTTCTGGCAATTCTTGTAAACCGCCATATTGTCTTCTCCCTGTGAACTTTGATGAATCGCCATGACGTCATCTTCTGTTACTGTAGTAAATCATTGTGACGTCATTCCTGTATAAAAAAGTTTTATAAAGATTCCCTTCTCTTTAATTAATTCCCGAAGATCGAGGCGATAGCTGCATCCTCTTTTGCCGCCTCTGATTCCTCGATTTTTGCGCCTGCTGTTTTATCCCACTTCCTTATAAATAAAACCGGGGTGACTTCCATTTTCTCCCTTTCCAAACCGCATCGTCTTCCTCCTCGCGACCCGAAGACCTCAAGTATCGCCGCCGCCGCCGTCGTTGATCTTCCAGTCCGCACCGACTCAGGCCGCTGCATCGACCTGACTCTGACCAGAAATCGACGGCAAACCTCCGCAGCTCGTCCACATCTGTGAGTTCTTCTCCTTCCTCTTCTCAGATCTGCATTGGAACTTTTTGTTGAGTTCGTCGGCGGTCATCGCTGCCCGATGCAAACCTGTGGGGACCCCGACTCATAAGTCGAGACCACCGAATGCACGTGTACAGTGATCCCATAGATCAATGCTCACTGAACACACAGAAGCTGAATAACAAGAGTCTTACATCCATACATACCGTCTTACACAAATCATGACCATTATGGTCAAGTCTTACATAGATAAAGCCTTAAGGGCTGAGCATCAAATGAAACATAAGCAGCGGAAATCTTCATCAATAAGTAGAGCCCATGCCATCTGCCTTAACCCTACAGGCATTCTGACTGGGAAACGCCCTAGTTCGCATGATCGTCTTCAAAGAACTCTTCTTCGAACTCTTGTTCTTCCATGCCTGGCCAATTAAATAACCAGTGGCAAGCCAATGAGTACTTTGAATGTACTCGCAAGCAACCCATGTTTTGGTTCAAGGTACAACAATGCATGATATAGGTAAATTTTGCGGAAAGCTAGTTTTTGAGTGCAATGACATGTTCAACAACTAGTAAGACATGCATCAGGAGAATTCAAGTAACCATAAGGACAGGTTACAGATATCAACATAGATAGAGTGGGCACCAACCCAACTTAATCATGTCAAGTCCTCTGACTTGACCCAAGTAGTGGTATCATCATAAAAGGAGTGGGCACTAACCCAACTCAATCATGTCAAGTCCTTTGACTTGACCCGAGTAGTTTTTCCCACTTATCCAAACACTCACGCTGGTTTGAAAACGTGTGGACGTAGTTTAAGCAGCACCGCCCAACTGTCCTTGACCGTGGACACGGCTATTCGAATAGTTTTACACTCTGCAGAGGTTGCACACTTTACCCACAAGATCCGGGGAACTTTCGTGTCATCCATGACCCGCGGTACCTCAAGTACCCGGGGTAAGCACCCGATCACTATCTTTCCCTAGACGACACTAACATGGAGTCCACTCGATTGGTAGTAACCCCCGTGCCCAACATTTCACCACTTAAAATTGTGGAGCCTCGCTCCTATATTCATCACATACCACTGGCACGGGGTACCAACGGTGTGTCCGGTGCCCCATAAAAATGTTCTTGGCCGCCCTTCCTGGCACGACCCCGTCCCGAGAGAGAGCACCAACTCTCCCCCGTCACTAGTAATGCGGGCTCCAAGCTAGTATCGGCCTAAGTAATCAATAATGCCCTTTCCCATATAAGGGTAGAGTGGTTGCGCATGTGAGTTTGGGACAGTCGACAAATCTTAATCTAATCCGTTTTTGAAAACAACACACGCACTTTCCTCAGTAGACCACTTCGTCATCAAGTGGTTACCCATTTCATTATCTCCCTCGGGCATAAGTGGCACCCGACGGGGTTTTCGAAAAGTCCTTTGAAAATGCTTTGTCTCCATCACCATGCTTTTACCCGTCCCTTTTTGCGTAGCACTACTTTAGCATTCTATCTACTCCCACCGGCATAACCCTCATAAGGAGGTAGGGTCATGCACAAATGCAAGTATCAATAAGGAGGGGATGAGGGCAACCCACCAAAGTGGCTCCTCTCTCATCATGATTCCGATGCAACAATAATAAAGTGCCATATGGAATGCATAAAAAGGGTTTCATAGACATGGTCGAAGGGCTGCTTGCCTGGCTCAACAAGGTCTTCTGGGTCTTCAAAGTCTTCTGGTCCAACTCCTTCGTCAGCAACGCAATCTATCGTCGCAAAATAATAACAAGAAAATAAGGCAATAATAAAAACAGAAAAACCAAAGTGCACAAAAAAATGTCAACTTATTTTTATAAAATACTAGGTGGAAATCTAAGAAGGGGAAAATTCTAAGTTTTGGATTTGGAGTTATACAAGAGGGGATATGGATTTCCAAACAGAGATTTAACTGCTCAAATTTGAATTTAAATTTGAATAGTACATAAAAGTTGGTTGGATTTGAATGAAAGTTGCACCATTAAATAGGTGGGATTTTTAGAAAAATATGGGAGTTGGAATTATTGCATTTGGATTATTATTTAATTCTGTGGAATTTTTGCAATTTTCCAGAAAAAGGAAAAAGGGAAACAACACTGTGCAACTGGGCCAGAACAGCCGCAGCGCAGCAGGCCCAGAGGGGAAATCAGCCCACGCAGGGCGGCCACGTCGAAGGCGTATTTGGAAAATACGCCTCCAGCCGACGCAGCGAACCGGTGCGCGCGCGTGCGTGTTTGAACCTGACGGGTGGGGCCCACCTGTCAGTATGTGAGGATGACTGACGGGCCCCACGGCCGTCGTTGTCAACCCTGGGCCAAAGGGGACGGCGAGCTCACCGGCGACGGCGTAGGCCACGGCGAGGTCGGGCGAGGGCACTGCTGGACTCAGCGTTGCGTCGCCGATCGGGTGTTGGTGGCGGGCGTCACCGGAGCTGCCTGGTTCGCCGACGACGAGATCTTGCGGCGGAGAAGCTTCGGGCGTCGACGGCTCCAGCCGTTTCCGGCTGCAAACGAGGCGGGGAAGAGAGGGGAAACGATCAGTGGGATGCAGGGGTTCCAGATCGAGGCAAAGGAGGAGCGGGGGAGGCCTATACCTCGCGAACTCCGGCGAGCCGAAGCGGTGGAGCTCGAGCTCGATCTCGAGCTCGGGCGGCTCTGGAGAGGAACTGGGGTGCAGGGGGAGGTTTTGGAGTAGGTGAGGGCGAGTGGTGGTGATTGGGAGGCTCGGGGAGGCCCTTATATAGGCGAACGACAAGGTCCTGTAGACCCGTGCGCCGGCGAGCTCACGCTCGTCGCTGCAGGGCTCGGGGGAAGCAGGCGTGGTGTCTGGGGTGTTCCTGGACATCGACCATGTCGGGTGAGATAGAGAGAGGAGGTGGGGGAGAGGTCAGGGGTGCGCGTGTGTGAGCCGCACCATTGGCGCGCTCGGGCGGCCCTTGTTCGCTAGCGCGGAGGCGCGGGGAGGAGGAGAGAGGAGGGGGCCGACCGCGTAGCGTGTTGCGGACGCCGAGGCGCATCGACAGGCGCGCGGGGGAGGCCCGAGGTGGCCGGAGGTGGCTGGAAGGTGGCGGCTACAGTGCGGGAACGCACTGTAGCACGCTCCAGAGCACCCAAATGGCCGGCATGGCCATTCTTTATGCATGGTCAGCGCGTCCTTTTGTGTCTAACAGGTCTAGGGGGGAGTAAAGAAGAGGAGAGGGGCATTGGATGGCTTGGAGAGCCAGTAGGGGAGGAGAGAGGGTGAGGGAGAGAGAGAAAGTGGCTGTCCAGAGAGGGAGAGAGAGGTTTTCATCCCCCCAATAATTGAGTTTGGGCTAGGAAAACTTACTGGAGGTAGAATATGACTAGAAGGGGCTGTGGTAAAAAGTTGAGCTTACCAAGAATAGTGGAAGGGGTCAAAACAGTGGTTTTTGCAAAATGTCAGAAGGTGTTTGATAATGGTTTGGGCAAGCAAATGAACTCCAATTGCCATGATACTTAACAGGATGGAATGACACTTGGAAATAGGGTGTGCCACCAAATTTGAGCTCATTTGGGAAAAGTTGCCAATGTAACTTTGGCAAACCCTAGAAATTAGCAGAAATGGACTTGTGTAGATCTAATTGAGCAAATCACTTCTCCTTGATGCACCACTTGGTGTAGTGGCCTCATTTGGGGATTTGAACATGCTCACAAAAGTTGGGGTCAAGGAGAGAAAGTTGGTAGTACAAACTTGTTCAAATTTGGTTCTGGTCAGAGAGGGTTTTGGGGCATTTGGTGGACCAAAATTATCTTGATTGAAGTGAGGCTTTGCAAGATCATCACAATATGCATTTGTGACTTGCTGGATTTTTCTTGGATTTTTATGAAAATATTTCCTGTAGAAATATTTCAAATCCTTGAAATGGGCAGAAATGGTTTTGGGAGGTTTTGTCCAATATTTTGAACATGACCATGTGTTTAAACTCATATATATGGAAAATATATGTCCACTGAGTTTCCCTAAATTTTCTCAAATATTTTTGAAACATTAAAATAATTTTAACCTATTAAAGACCATTTCTGGCCTTAAGAAAAAGCCTTTAAATAAAATAGGAAAATAACTTTTAAAATTATATTTTTTGTGGTTTTTGTGGATCCTATACCTAATAGGTTTCAAATATACTTTTTGAAAGGTTTTTACTGCCCTGAATTAAGTACTTGTAGTACAATTCTTAATTCAGGGGTTTTTGGAAAACTAATTTTTGAAAAATACCATTTGGCCAATTTATTTTTGTAAGAAAATACTATATTGTACTATACACATGGCATGATCATTGGGCAGAAGTTTGGGGCAAGGAGATGAAGTATAGAAGGTGGAGTTGTGTTGACTTTAAAGAGCACTTGAAAAGCACAGAGAGAAAACCAACTCCAAATAAAAGCCAAATGCAAAAGTTTTTATTGGTACAAATTTTTCATGCAAATGAAGAGTTACAAAATGCAGGGTGTGACAGACCTACCCCCCTTACAAGAATCTCGTCCCCGAGATTCCTAAACTAGACTTTAAAGAGATACGGAAACTCGGATCTAAGGTATTCTTCACGTTCCCAGGTTGCTTCTGCTTCAGTGTGGTTGCTCCACTGGACCTTGAAGTACTTCATCGTGCGGCTTCGAGTGCGTCGCTCAGCCTCATCCAAGATGCGGACGGGCCTCTCACGGTAAGTCAAATCAGGCTGAAGGTCAATGGCATGGTGCTCGACGTCCTTGTAAAGATTAGGCTTGGCTGGGACTTGGAGACACTTCCGAAGTTATGACATGTGGAATACGTTGTGCACATCGGATAGTTCAGGTGGCAGTTCCAGCTGGTAAGCCACTTCTCCACGTCGTGCGGTGATCTCGAAGGGGCCGATAAATCTTGGTGCGAGTTTTCCCTTAACGTGGAAATGCTTGGTTCCCTTAAGAGGAGTCACTCGTAGGTATACATGGTCTCCGACTTGGAAGGCTACTTGTCGGCGACGAGTGTCAGCATAGCTCTTCTGTCTGGACTTAGCGGCCTTCAGTTGTTCTCTGACTAGCTGAACTTGCTCTTCTGCTTCACGGAGGATCTCAGGCCCAAATATTAGTCCTTCTCCGGTTTCTGACCAATTGAGGGGTGTGCGGCACTTGCGCCCATACAACACCTCAAATGGTGCCATCTGAAGGCTTGACTGATAACTGTTGTTGTAGGAGAACTAGGCGAAAGGGAGACAATCTTCCCACTTAGCTCCATATGCTAAGACACAGGCTCGGAGCATGTCTTCGAGTATCTGATTCACTCGTTCTGTCTGGCCTCCGGTCTGTGGGTGGAAAGCAGTGCTGAAGGACAACTTGGTTCCCATGGCCTCTTGGAACTTCTTCCAGAACCTTGAGGTAAACTGGGTTCCTCGGTCTGACACAATCTCCTTGGGAACACCATGAAGACTCACGATTCTGTTGATGTATAGAGTTGCTAGCTGGTTGCCATCATAAGTGGTCTTCACAGGAATGAAATGGGCTACTTTAGTCAACTGATCGACTATGACCCAGATGGAGTCATGTCCGTTGTTTGACCTAGGTAGTCCAGTGATGAAATCCATTCCAACTTTATCCCATTTCCACTCGGGAACCTTGAGTGGTTGGAGCAATCCAGCAGGTCGCTGATATTCAGCTTTGACCCTTTGACATACATCACACTTTGCAACATAGGTGGCAATCTCCCTTTTCATGCCATGCCACCAGAATCTTTCCTTCAGGTCTTGATACATCTTGGTTCCTCCGGGGTGGATGGAATACGGGGTGTCATGAGCCTCTTGCAAGATCAAATTCTTGAGCTCAATCTTGTTGGGTACGCAAATGCGATTCCCAAACCACACAATTCCTTACTCATCCTCTGAGAATCCTGGGGCCTTGCCTGCCTTGATCTTCCTCTTGATGCCTTCAATACTTTTGTGTCCCTTCTGAGCTTCATTAATATCATCCATCAGGGTAGGCTTGACTTCAAGGTTGGCTAACAATCCTGGTGCAACCAGTTCCAACCCGAAGTTTTCAAGTTCTTCATACAAGGCGGGTAGCCTCTCCTTAAGCATAGCATTCAAGGAACAAGCCTTTCTGCTTAATGCGTCTGCTACCACATTAGCCTTTCCAGGGTGATATTGAACACTGAGGTCATAATCCTTGATCAACTCTAGCCACCTTCTTTGCCTCATGTTCAATTCCTTTTGAGTGAAAATATACTTCAGACTTTTGTGATCCATGTATATCTCACACCGCTTCCCTAGGAGGTAATGTCGCCATGTTTTCAGGGCATGAACTACATCTGCCAACTCAAGGTCATGAGTAGCATAGTTCTCTTCATGAGGCCGTAGTTGCCTTGAAAGGTAAGCTACGACTCTGCCTCCTTGCATCAGAACACCTCCCAGTCCGGTTCTTGACGCATCACAATATATCACAAACTCCTTGTGTATATCTGGTGTGGCCAGAACTGGGGCGGTGGTCAGTCTCTTCTTCAGTTCTTGGAAGCTCTCTTCACATTTCGGCGTCCATTCAAACTTCTTGTCCTTCTTCAAGAGCTGAGTCATGGGTCGGGCAATGCTTGAGAATCCTTCAACGAACTTGCGGTAATACCCCGCGAGTCCGAGGAAGCTTCTGACTTCCTTCACATTGCTTGGGGATTGCCATTCAGTCACGGCTTCAATCTTAGTGGGATTGACCGACAATCCTTCTTCAGTCAAAACATGACCCAAGAATCCAACTTCGCGCAGCCAAAATTCGCACTTGCTGAACTTGGCATACAGTTGGTGCTCTCGAAGCTTATCTAGGACCATCCTCAAGTGTTGCTCGTGCTCTTCTTCCGTCTTCGAGAAGACAAGAATGTCATCAATGAAGACAACGACAAACTTGTCCAAATATTCCATGAAGACCTTATTCATGAGATACATGAAGTAAGCTGGGGCATTGGTCAATCCAAAGGACATGACCGTGCACTCATACAGGCCATATCTGGTTACAAATGCCGTCTTTGGAATATCTTGGGGTTTGATTTTCAGCTGGTAGTACCCAGATCTGAGATCAATCTTGGAGAACACCTTGGCCCCATTGAGTTGATCAAACAGATCTTCAATCTTGGGAAGTGGATACTTGTTTTTGATTGTAACTTCATTGAGGGAGCGGTAGTCAATGCATAAGCGGATGGTACCGTCCTTCTTTGCCACAAACAGAACAGGTGATCCCCAAGGGGAGGCACTAGGGCAGATAAATCCCTTCCTCAACTGCTCTTCCAGTTGCTTCTTCAATTTTGCTAACTCTTCCGATCCCATTCTATAAGGCTTCTGATAGATGGGTCCTGCTCCGGGTATGAGCTCGATGATGAACTCAATGTCTCGGTCAGGAGGCATTCCCGGTAGCTCATCAGGAAAGACATCGGGGTACTCGCGTACTACCGGCACTTGCTCCAGTCCAACTTCTAACAGAGAGTTTACTTGGGTGGCTTGAGCAGAGGAGGGGTTGGAGGCATATCTAACTTCGACTCCTTGGTCATTGGTTACAGTGACGGTTCGGTTGGCACAATCTAGCAAGCCTTGGTGCTTGATGAGCCAATTCATTCCTAAGATCACATCCAAGCCTTGCGATCTTAAGATGATAAGGTCTGCTTGGAAGTCTACCCCATTAATGACAATCCCGACTCCTTTACATCCTATCTTGGCTCTCAACTCTGCTCCGAGGGTTTGTACCACCATGGGGTTATTTAGGGGTGTAGGGGTCATGCCACTTTTTAATGCAAACTTTTGGGTGACAAATGAATGCGTGGCTCCAGAATCAAACAAGACAGTTGCAGGTGTTGAGTTGACAAGGAGCGTACCCAGCACGACGTCCAGGTCTTCCTGGGCTTCTTCTGCAGTGACATGATTCACACAACCCTTGCCGTTGTTGGGCGGGTTGCGGGGAGCTTGATTCCTTGGTGGCATTCCACGGCCTTGTCCTGGGTTCTGCGCATTGGGGCGCGGTGCGTCGGGCTTCTTGTTGGGGCAATTCTTGGAGTAGTGTCCTGCCTGACCACATCCAAAGCAAGTGACTTGATTGGGGTTGCTGCTCCTGCCGGCATTGTTATTGGGGTTGTTGTAGGCTGGCCTGGGGTTGGAGTACTGCTGAGGTGGATAGTTGGTGCGGGGTGCGGGAGCTCTTGGCTGCTGATAGGTTGGCTTGACCGGGGCTGGCTGCCACGGGCGAGGCTTCTGGTTGCTGGAGCTACCCTTGCCGATCATCTTGCGCTTTCGGGTGTCATCCAAAGCACGTCGCTTGTCTTCAAGCATGAGTGCCTTGTTCACCAGATCAGGAAAGGTCGAGCAGTCACACACAACAAGCGAGTACTGCAGAGTCTGGTTAAGGCCTTCCATGAAGCGCTCCCTTTTGGCAGCATCAGTGCTGACATCTTCAGGGGCATACCTTGAGAGAACACTGAACTTCTGCATGTACTCCTTGACAGTGTTGCTACCTTGCTTCAGGGCTCGGAACTCACGCTTCTTGATGGCCATGATTCCGGAGGGAATGTGGGCCTTGCAGAATTCTGCCTTGAAGTTATTCCAAGTGATGTTTTGCTCAGCATGCATGGCCTTGAATCCATCCCACCAAGCTCTAGCAGTGCCCCCGAGACAGTGAGCAGCATATGCCACCTTCTCACGGTCCTCAGTGCATCCGACTAGTTCCAGCAGATCCTCAATGGTGCGGACCCAGTCGTCTGCATCCAGGGGTTCATCAGTCTCGATGAAGGTGGGTGGTGCATGCTTCTTGAACTCCAGCAACGTGGAACGTGCATTGTCGTTTCCCGCCGGCTGGCGGTTGACAGCTTGAGCGATCATCTGGAGGGCTGCAGTGTTGGCTTCGCGTTCCTCTCGGAAGGCTTGGAGAAGCTGAGCCATGTCCATGCTTGGAGGTGGTGGCGGTGGTGGAGCTTGTCCTTGGGTTTGGTCCTGACTGGCTCCTTCTCCGGCTTTTGGCTGCTGGGTAGAGGTACCAGTACGAGTTACAATAGGCATCCTGTTGGAGCGGTCAAGGTCTCATGATTGGGAAAGATGGGGAAAGCAATATAGATGGGACGCCTAGTAAGGGGGTTGGTATGACACTAATTGTTTTTATGCAAGGGCCAAAAAGGCCAAACACATTCATTAAAATCCAAATGGGTGATGTAGTCGCTTACAAGTTCCCGAAGGAAAGTACGATGTCCATCAAACACATCAAAAGCAAACACAATACTACATGGTTTCATATGAACCATTACAAGGACTCGACTTCGCATAGGGGTACACAATCTATCCTACCGTAGGGGTTACTAACGGGCATATCCGGGTTGCGAATGATGCCTAGGTGGTGTTATGCTCGGTCGCGTAGTCTGGCTCTTCTAGGTCTTCCTCCTTGTCATCGGCGTCCTGACTTTCTTCTTCACTTGAAGGGGTGGGGGAGTGGAGGAGCTCAACACGGCGTTCCTTTGCTGGAGGTGCGAAGAGCTTGCGGTATTCCTTTGCGCTCATGCGGTGTTGTTGTGGTGGTTCTCCATCCTTCGGGGGTCTTCCGCCTCTGTATGCGATTGCGGGTTGTCCAGGGGGAGCACCTTCCTTCTTGATCCTATCCTTCTTCCCTTGTGCTTGAAGAAGAAGTGCCTTGGTCTCATGAAGTTCCTTTCGGAGTTCCATTGATTCAGAGCCCAAGCATTGTGCCAAACTATCGGTACAAAAGCTGAAGTAAGTCTGGAATCGGAGTGGAAGTCCTTCTTCTAATGGTGGAGCTGGTGCACTGCTCTCATCCTCACCTTCCTTCTGATAAGGCAAGAAACGGGTTGCCAACTTGTCTGCCATCTCTGGAAGAAGGTCTCGGAGGCGGGTGAGTGCCTTGAGGGTTGCCGTCTCGACGGCAAGGACTAGTGTTGCCATCTGGGGTCCCTCGAAGAACCAGCTTGTTGGGGAGTCATTGGCCTTCACGATTACTTCCACATGATACTCCGTCTCGGTATCATTGATCCAATGCTCATGGTAGGTGAAAATGGGGGTTCGGTGGTACTGGCACTTCTTGAGGCTATCCTCGAGAAGCACGGGAAATCCTGTGGTCAGGAAGTCTTCAAGTACGGCAGCCATCTACAAAGGTTGACTGGGAGAGGTCAATAAGGGAAATATATCTTGGGTTGGGTAAGCTTTAGAAAAGAAGAGAAGTTTAGATGGTCTCAAGCTAACTAACGCCCATGCTAACTAAGGCTTCCTATAGTCAGGATGGCTCAGATACCAGCTCTGTGGGGACCCTGACTCATAAGTCGAGACCACCGAATGCACGTGTACAGTGATCCCAGAGATCAATGCTCACTGAACACACAGAAGCTGAATAACAAGAGTCTTACATCCATACATACCATCTTACACAAATCATGACCATTATGGTCAAGTCTTACATAGATAAAGCCTTAAGGGCTGAACATCAAATGAAACATAAGCAGCGGAAATCTTCGTCGATAAGTAGAGCCCATGCCATCTTCCTTAACCCTACAGGCATTCTGACTGGGAAACGTCCTAGTTCGCATGATCGTCTTCAAAGAACTCTTCTTCGAACTCCTGTTCTTCCATGCCTGTCAAATTAAATAACCAGTGGCAAGCCAATGAGTACTTTGAATGTACTCGCAAGCAACCCATGTTTTGGTTCAAGGTACTTTGAATGTACTCGCAAGCAACCCATGTTTACTATCATGGGCCCTAAACCGCCTGCGGGCTCTGGGCCTCTAAGCTTCATCCGTAAAGCGCCATCTTCTGGGTTTCCTTGGGCTTCAGTATAACTGAAGGTGAACCGGCCCCTCCTGGGCGGTTTACCCTAAGTGGTTATATCCTCAACATTAGGCCCCAGATTGATTTGAACATGTTCATGTCAGTCTTCAATCCTTGAACTTCTGGCAATTCTCGTAAACCACCATATTGTCTTCTCCCTGTGAACTTTGATGAATCGCCATGACGTCATGTTATGTTACTGTAGTAAATCATTGTGACGTCATTCCTGTATAAAAACGTTTTATAAAGATTCCCTTCTCTTTAATTAATTCCTGAAGATCGAGGCGACAACTGCATCCTCTTTTGCCGCCTCCGATTCCTCGATTTTTGCCACTGCTGTTTTATCCCACTTCCTTATAAATAAAACCGGAGCGCCTTCCATTTTCTCCCTTTCCAAACCGCATCGTCTTCCTCCTCATGACTCGAAGACCTCAAGTATTGCCGCCGCCGCCGTCGTTGATCTTCCAGTCCGCACCGACTCAGGCCGCTGCATCGACCTGACTCTGACCAGAAATCGACGGCGAACCTCCGCAGCTCATCCACATCCGTGAGTTCTTCTTCTTCCCCTTCTCAGATCTGCATTGGATCTTTTTGTTGAGTTCGTCGGCGGTCATCGCTGCCCGATGCAAACCTGTGGGGACCCCGACTCATAAGTCGAGACCACCGAATGCACGTGTACAGTGATCCCATAGATCAATGCTCACTGAACACACAGAAGCTGAATAACAAGAGTCTTACATCCATACATACCGTCTTACACAAATCATGACCATTATGGTCAAGTCTTACATAGAAAAAGCCTTAAGGGCTGAACATCAAATGAAACATAAGCAGCGGAAATCTTCGTCGATAAGTAGAGCCCATGCCATCTGCCTTAACCCTACAGGCATTCTGACTGGGAAACGTCCTAGTTCGCATGATCGTCTTCAAAGAACTCTTCTTCGAACTCCTGTTCTTCCATGCCTGGCCAATTAAATAACCAGTGACAAGCCAGTGAGTACTTTGAATGTACTCGCAAGCAACCCATGTTTTGGTTCAAGGTACAACAATGCATGATATAGGTAAATTTTGCGGAAAGCTAGTTTTTGAGTGCAATGACATGTTCAACAACTCGTAAGACATGCATCAGGAGAATTCAAGTAACCATAAGGACAGGTTACAGATATCAACATAGATAGAGTGGGCACCAACCCAACTTAATCATGTCAAGTCCTCTGACTTGACCCAAGTAGTGGTATCATCATAAAAGGAGTGGGCACCAACCCAACTCAATCATGTCAAGTCCTTTGACTTGACCCGAGTAGTTTTTCCCACTTATCCAAACACTCACGCTGGTTTGAAAATGTGTGGACGTAGTTTAAGCAGCACCACCCAACTATCCTTGACCATGGAAATGGCTATTCGAATAGTTTTACACTCTGCAGAGGTTGCACACTTTACCCACAAGATCCGGGGAACTTTCGTGTCATCCACGACCCGCGGTACCTCAAGTACCCGGGGTAAGCACCCGATCACTATCTTTCCCTAGACGACACTAACATGGAGTCCACTCGATTGGTAGTAACCCCCGTGCCCAACATTTCACCACTTAAAATTGTGGAGCCTCGCTCCTATATTCATCACATACCACTCGCACGGGGTACAAACGGTGTGTTCGGTGCCCCATAAAAATGTTCTTGGCCACCCTACCTGAAGGAAATATGCCCTAGAGGCAATAATAAAGTTATTATTTATTTCCTTATATCATGATAAATGTTTATTATTCATGCTAGAATTGTATTAACCGGAAACATAATACATGTGTGAATACATAGACAAACTTAGTGCCACTAGTATGCCTCTACTTGACTAGCTCGTTAATCAAAGATGGTTATGTTTCCTAACCATGAACAAAGAGTTGTTATTTGATTAACGGGATCACATCATTAGGTGAATGATCTGATTGACATGACCCATTCCATTAGCTTAGCACCCGATCATTTAGTATGTTGCTATTGCTTTCTTCATGACTTATACATGTTCCTATGACTATGAGATTATGCAACTCCCGTTTGCCGGAGGAACACTTTGTGTGCTACCAAACGTCACAACGTAAATGGGTGATTATAAAGGAGCTCTACAGGTGTCTCCAAAGGTAGATGTTGGGTTGGCGTATTTCGAGATTAGGATTTGTCACTCCGATTGTCGGAGAGGTATCTCTGGGCCCTCTCGGTAATGCACATCACATAAGCCTTGCAAGCATTACAACTAATGAGTTAGTTGCGAGATGATGTATTACAGATAGAGTAAAGAGACTTGCCGGTAACGAGATTGAACTAGGTATTGGATACCGACGATCGAATCTCGGGCAAGTAACATACCGATGACAAAGGGAACAACGTATGTTGTTAACCGATAAAGATCTTCGTAGAACATGTAGGAGCCAATATGGGCATCCAGGTCCCGCTATTGGTTATTGACCGGAGATGTGTCTCAGTCATGTCTACATTGTTCTCGAACCGTAGGGTCCGCATGCTTAACGTTACGATGACAGTTATTATGAGTTTATGCATTTTTATGTACCGAAGTTAGTTCGGAGTCCCGGATGTGATCACGGACATGACGAGGAGTCTCGAAATGGTCGAGACATAAAGATTGATATATTGGATGACTATATTCAGACACCGGAAGGGTTCCGGAGAAGTATCGGATAAAACCGGAGCACCGGGGGGTTACCGGAACCCCCCGGGGGGGTTAATGGGCCTCATGGGCCTAATGTGGAGAAGAGGAAGGGGCTGCAAGGGCAGGCCGCGCGCCCCCTCTCCCCCTAGTCCGAATTGGACAAGGAGGGAGGGGCGGCGCCCCCCTTTCCTATTCTCCCTCCACTTCTCCTAGTTGGACAAGAAACGGGGGGGGGGGGAGTCCTACTCCCGGTAGGAGTAGGACTCCTCCTGCGCGCCACCATAGGGCCGGCCGCACCCCCCTTGGATCCTTTATATACGGGGGCAGGGGGCACCTCTAGACACACAAGTTGATCCATGTGATCGTTCCTTAGCCGTGTGCGGTGCCCCCTGCCACCATATTCCACCTCGATCATATCGTTGTAGTGCTTAGGCGAAGCCCTGCGTTGGTAGAACACCATCATCGTCACCACGCCGTTGTGCTGACGAAACTCATCCCCGAAGCTTTGCTGGATCGGAGCCCGGGGAGCGTCATCGAGCTGTACGTGTGCTAAGAACTCGGAGGTGCCGGAGTAACGGTGCTTGGATCGGTCGGATCGGGAAGACGTATGACTACTTCCTCTACGTTGCATCAACGCTTCCGTTGCGGTCTACGAGGGTACGTAGACAACACTCTCCCCTCTCGTTGCTATGCATCACCATGATCTTGCATGTGCGTAGGAATTTTTTTGAAATTACTGCGTTCCCCAACAGTGGCATCAGAGCCTAGGTTTTATGGTTTGATGTTATATGCACGAGTAGAACACAAGTGAGTTGTGGGCGATATAAGTCATACTGCCTACCAGCATGACATACTTTGGTTCGGCGGTATTGTTGGATGAAGCGGCCCGGACCGACATTACGCGTACGCTTACGCGAGACCGGTTCTCCCGACGTGCTTTGCACAAAGGTGGCGTGCGGGTGACTGTTTCTCCAACTTTAGTTGAACCAAGTGTGGCTACGCCCTGTCCTTGCGAAGGTTAAAACGGCATCAACTTGGCAAACTATCGTTGTGGTTTTGATGCGTAGCAGATATTGGTTCTTGCTTAAGCCCGTAGCAGCCACGTAAAACTTGCAACAACAAAGTAGAGGACGTCTAACTTGTTTTTGCAGGGCATGTTGTGATGTGATATGGTCAAGACATGATGCTAAATTTTATTGTATGAGATGATCATGTTTTGTAACCAAGTTATCGGCAACTGGCAGGAGCCATATGGTTGTCACTTTATTGTATGCAATGCAATCGCGATGTAATGCTTTACTTTATCACTAAGCGGTAGCGATAGTCATGGAAGCATAAGATTGGCGAGACGACAACGATGCTACGATGGAGATCAAGGTGTCGCGCCGGTGAAGATGGTGATCATGACGGTGCTTCGGAGATGGAGATCACAGGCACAAGATGATGATGACCATATCATATCACTTATATTGATTGCATGTGATGTTTATCTTTTTTGCATCTTATCTTGCTTTGATTGACGGTAGCATTATAAGATCATCTCTCACTAATTATCAAGAAGTGTTCTCCCTGAGTATGCACTGCTGCGAAAGTTCTTCGTGCTGAGACACCACGTGATGATCGGGTGTGATAGGCTCTATGTTCAAATACAATGGGTGCAAAACAGTTGCACACGCGGAATACTCAGGTTATAGTTGACGAGCCAAGCATATACAGATATGGCCTCGGAACACAGAGACCGAAAGGTCGAGCGTGAATCATATAGTAGATATGATCAACATAGTGATGTTCACCAATGAAACTGCTCCATCTCACGTGATGATCGGACATGGTTTAGTTGATTTGGATCACGTGATCACTTAGAGGATTAGAGGGATGTCTATCTAAGTGGGAGTTCTTAAGTAATTTGATTAATTGAACTTAAATTTATCATGAACTTAGTACCTGATAGTATCTTGCTTGTTTATGTTTGATTGTAGATAGATGGCTCATGCTATTGTTCCGTTGAGTTTTAATGCGTTCCTTGAGAAAGCAAAGTTGAAAGATGATGGTAGCAATTACATGGACTGGGTCCGTAACTTGAGGATTATCCTCATTGCTGCTCAAAAGAATTACGTCCTGGAAACACCGTTGGGTCCCAGGCCTGCTGCTGGAGCAACACTAGATGTTATGAACGTCTGGCAGAGCAAAGCTGATGACTACTCGATAGTTCAGTGTGCCATGCTTTACGGCTTAGAATCGGGACTTCAACGACGTTTTGAACGTCATGGAGCATATGAGATGTTCCAGGAGTTGAAGTTAATATTTCAAGCAAATGCCCGGATTGAGAGATATGAAGTCTCCAATAAGTTCTATAGCTGCAAGATGGAGGAGAACAGTTCTGTCAGTGAGCATATACTCAAAATGTCTGGGTATAATAATCACTTAATTTAGATGGGAGTTAATCTTCCAGATGATTGCGTCATTGACAGAATTGTCCAATCACTACCACCAAGCTACAAGAGCTTCGTGATGAACTATAATATGCAAGGGATGAACAAGACTATTCCCGAGCTCTTCGCAATGCTGAAAGCTGCGGAGGTAGAAATCAAAAAGGAGCATCAAGTGTTGATGGTCCACAAGACCACTAGTTTCAAGAAAAAGGGCAAAGGGAAGAAGAAGGGGAACTTCAAGAAGAACGGCAAGCAAGTTGCTGCTCAAGAGAAGAAACCTAAGTCTGGACCTAAGCCTGAAACTGAGTGCTTCTACTGCAAGCAGACTGGTCACTGGAAGCGGAACTGCCCCAAGTATTTGGCGGATAAGAAGGATGGCAAGGTGAACAAAGGTATATGTGATATACATGTTATTGATGTGTACCTTACTAATGCTCGCAGTAGCACCTAGGTATTTGATACTGGTTATGTTGCTAATATTTGCAACTCGAAACAGGGACTATGGATTAAGCGAAGATTGGCTAAGGACGAGGTGACGATGCGCGTGGGAAACAGTTCCAAAGTCGATGTGATCGCGGTCGGCACGCTACCTCTACATCTACCTTCTGGATTAGTATTAGACCTAAATAATTGTTATTTGGTGCCAGCGTTGAGCATGAACATTATATCTGGATCTTGTTTAATGCGAGACGTTTATTCATTTAAATTAGAGAATAATGGTTGTTCTATTTATATGAGTAATATCTTTTATGGTCATGCACCCTTGAAGAGTGGTCTATTCTTATTGAATCTCGATAGTAGTGATACACATATTCATAATGTAGAAGCCAAAAGATGCAGAGTTGATAATGATAATGCAACTTATTTGTGGCACTGCCGTTTAGGTCATATCGGTGTAAAGCGCATGAAGAAACTCCATATTTATGGGCTTTTGGAACCACTTGATTATGAATCACTTGGTACTTGCGAACCGTGCCTCATGGGCAAGATGACTAAAACACCGTTCTCCGGTACTATGGAGAGAGCAACAGATTTATTGGAAATCATACATACAGATGTATGTGGTCCGATGAATGTTGAGGCTCGTGGCGGATATCGTTATTTTCTCACCTTCACAGATGACTTAAGCAGATATGGGTATATCTACTTAATGAAACATAAGTCTGAAACATTTGAAAAGTTCAAAGAATTTCAGAGTGAAGTTGAAAATCATCGTAACAAGAAAATAAAGTTTCTACGATCTGATCGTGGAGGAGAATATTTGAGTTACGAGTTTGGTGTACATTTGAAAAATTGTGGAATAGTTTCGCAACTCACGCCACCCGGAACACCACAGCGTAATGGTGTGTCCGAACGTCGTAATCATACTTTACTAGATATGGTGCGATCTATGATGTCTCTTACTAATTTACCGCTATCATTTTGGGGATACGCTCTAGAGACAGCCGCATTCACGTTAAATAGGGCACCATAAAAATCTGTTGAGATGACGCCTTATGAACTGTGGTTTGGCAAGAAACCAAAGTTGTCATTTCTAAAAGTTTGGGGCTGTGATGCTTATGTGAAAAAGCTTCAACCTGATAAGCTTGAACCTAAATCGGAGAAATGTGTCTTCATAGGATATCCAAAGGAAACTATTGGGTACACCTTCTATCACAGATCCGAAGGCAAGACTTTTGTTGCTAAATTCGGAAACTTTCTGGAGAAGGAGTTTCTCTCGAAAGAAGTGAGTGGGAGGAAAGTAGAACTTGACGAGGTAACTGTACCTGCTCCTTTATTGGAAAGTAGTACATGACAGAAAACTGTTTCTGCGACACCTACACCAATAAGTGAGGAAGTTAATGATAATGATCATGAAACTTCAGAACAAGATACTACTGAACCTCGTAGATCAACCAGAGTGAGATCCGCGCTAGAGTGGTACGGTAATCCAGTTCTGGAAGTCATGCTACTAGATCATGATGAACCTACAAACTATGAAGAAGCGATGGTGAGCCCAGATTCCTCAAAGTGGCTTGAAGCCATGAAATCTGAGATGGGATCCATGTATGAGAACAAAGTATGGACTTTGGTTGACTTGCTCGATGATCGGCAAGCAATTGAGAATAAATGGATCTTCAAGAAGAAGACTGACGCTGATGGTAATATTACTGTCTACAAAGCTCGACTTGTCGCAAAAGGTTTTCGACAAGTTCAAGGAGTTGACTACGATGAGACCTTCTCACCCGTAGCGATGCTTAAGTCTGTCCGAATCATGTTAGAAATTGCCGCATTTTATGATTATGAAATTTGCAGATGGATGTCAAAACTGCATTCCTGAATGGATTTCTGGAAGAAGAGTTGTATATGATGCAACCGGAAGGTTTTGTCATTCCAAAGGGAGCTAACAAAGTGTGCAAGCTCCACGATCCATTTATGGACTGGTGCAAGCCTCTCGGAGTTGGAATAAACGTTTTGATAGTGTGATCAAAGCATTTGGTTTTATACAGACTTTCGGAGAAGCCTGTATTTACAAGAAAGTGAGTGGGAGCTCTGTAGCATTTCTGATATTATATGTGGATGACATATTACTGATTGGAAATAATATAGAATTTCTGGATAGCATAAAGGGATACTTGAATAAGAGTTTTTCAATGAAAGACCTCGGTGAAGCTACTTACATATTAGGCATAAAGATCTATAGAGATAGATCAAGACGCTTAATTGGACTTTCACAAAGCACATACCTTGACAAGATTTTGAAAAAGTTCAAAATGGATCAAGCAAAGAAAGGGTTCTTGCCTGTGTTACAAGGTGTGAAGTTGAGTCAGACTCAATGCCCGACCACTGCAGAAGATAGAGAGAAAATGAAAGATGTTCCCTATGCTTCAGCCATAGGCTCTATCATGTATGCAATGCTGTGTACCAGACCTGATGTGTGCCTTGCTATAAGCTTAGCAGGGAGGTACCAAAGTAATCCAGGAGTGCATCACTGGACAGCGGTCAAGAACATCCTGAAATACCTGAAAAGGACTAAGGATATGTTTCTTGTATATGGAGGTGACAAAGAGCTCATCGTAAAAGGTTACGTTGATGCAAGCTTTGACACTGATCCGGACGATTCTAAATCGCAGACTGGATACGTGTTTACATTAAACGGTGGAGCTGTCAGTTGGTGCAGTTCTAAACAAAGCGTCGTAGCGGGATCTACATGTGAAGCAGAGTACATAGCTGCTTCGGAAGCAGCAAATGAAGGAGTCTGGATGAAGGAGTTCATATCCGATCTAGGTGTCATACCTAGTGCATCGGGTCCAATGAAAATCTTTTGTGACAATACTGGTGCAATTGCCTTGGCAAAGGAATCCAGATTTCACAAGAGAACCAAGCACATCAAGAGACGCTTCAATTCCATTCGGGATCTAGTTCAGGTGGGAGACATAGAGATTTGCAAGATACATATGGATCTGAATGTTGCAGACCCGTTGACTAAGCCTCTTCCACGAGCAAAACATGATCAGCACCAAGACTCCATGGGTGTCAGAATCATTACTATGTAATCTAGATTATTGACTCTAGTGCAAGTGGGAGACTGAAGGAAATATGCCCTAGAGGCAATAATAAAGTTATTATTTATTTCCTTATATCATGATAAGTGTTTATTATTCATGCTAGAATTGTATTAACCGGAAACATAATACATGTGTGAATACATAGACAAACTTAGTGTCACTAGTATGCCTCTACTTGACTAGCTCGTTAATCAAAGATGGTTATGTTTCCTAACCATGAACAAAGAGTTGTTATTTGATTAACGGGATCACATCATTAGGTGAATGATCTGATTGACATGACCCATTCCATTAGCTTAGCACCCGATCGTTTAGTATGTTGCTACTGCTTTCTTCATGACTTATACATGTTCCTATGACTATGAGATTATGCAACTCCCGTTTGCCGGAGGAACACTTTGTGTGCTACCAAACGTCACAACGTAAATGGGTGATTATAAAGGAGCTCTACAGGTGTCTCCAAAGGTAGATGTTGGGTTGGCGTATTTCGAGATTAGGATTTGTCACTCCGATTGTCGGAGAGGTATCTCTGGGCCCTCTCGGTAATGCACATCACATAAGCCTTGCAAGCATTACAACTAATGAGTTACTTGCGAGATGATGTATTACGGAACGAGTAAAGAGACTTGCCGGTAACGAGATTGAACTAGGTATTGGATACCGACGATCGAATCTCGGGCACGTAACATACCGATGACAAAGGGAACAACGTATGTTGTTATGCGGTCTGACCGATAAAGATCTTCGTAGAACATGTAGGATCCAATATGGGCATCCAGGTCCCGCTATTGGTTATTGACCGGAGATGTGTCTCAGTCATGTCTACATTGTTCTCGAACCGTAGGGTCCGCACGCTTAACATTACGATGACAGTTATTATGAGTTTATCCATTTTGATGTACCGAAGTTAGTACAGAGTCCCGGATGTGATCACAGACATGACGAGGAGTCTCGAAATGGTCGAGACATAAAGATTGATATATTGGATGACTATATTCGGACACCGAAAGGGTTCCGGAGAAGTATCGGATAAAATCGGAGCACCGGGGGGTTACCGGAAACCCCCGGGGGGTTAATGGGCCTCATGGGCCTAATGTGGAGAAGAGGAAGGGGCTGCAAGGGCAGGCCGCGCGCCCCCTCTCCCCCTAGTCCGAATTGGACAAGGAGGGAGTGGCGGCGCCCCCCCTTTCCTATTCTCCCTCCACTTCTCCTAGTTGGACAAGGAACAGGGGGGGAGTCCTACTCCCGGTAGGAGTAGGACTCCTCCTGCGCGCCACCATAGGGCCGGCCACACCCCCCCTTGGATCCTTTATATACGGGGGCAGGGGGGCACCTCTAGACACACAAGTTGATCCACGTGATCGTTCCTTAGCCGTGTGCGGTGCCCCCTGCCACCATATTCCACATCGATCATATCGTGGTAGTGCTTAGGCGAAGCCCTGCGTCGGTAGAACATCATCATTGTCACCACGCCGTTGTGCTGACGAAACTCATCCCCGAAGCTTTGCTGGATCGGAGCTCGGGGAGCGTCATCGAGCTGTACGTGTGCTAAGAACTCGGAGGTGCCGGAGTAACGGTGCTTGGATCGGTCGGATCGGGAAGACGTACGACTACTTCCTCTACGTTGCGTCAACGCTTCCGTTGCGGTCTACGAGGGTACGTAGACAACACTCTCCCCTCTCGTTGCTATGCATCACCATGATCTTGTGTGTGCGTAGGAAATTTTTTGAAATTACTGCGTTCCCCAACACTACCTGGCACGACCCCGTCCCGAGAGAGAGCACCAACTCTCCCACGTCACTAGTAATGCGGGCTCCAAGCTAGTATCGGCCTAAGTAATCAATAATGCCCTTTCCCATATAAGGGTAGAGTGGTTGCGCATGTGAGGTTGGGACAGTCGACAAATCTTAAATCTAATCCGTTTTTGAAAACAACACACGCACTTGCCTCGGTACACCACTTCGTCATCAAGTGGTTACCCATTTCATTATCTCCCTCGGGCATAAGTGGCACCCGACGGGGTTTTCGAAAAGTCCTTTGAAAATGCTTTATCTCCATCACCATGCTTTTACCCGTCCCTTTTTGCATAGCACTACTTTAGCATTCTATCTACTCCCACCGGCATAACCCTCATAAGGAGGTAGGGTCATGCACAAATGCAAGTATCAATAAGGAGGGGACGAGGGCAACCCACCAAAGTGGCTCCCCTCTCATCATGATTCCGATGCAACAATAATAAAGTGCCATATGGAATGCATAAAAAGGGTTTCATAGATATGGTCGAAGGGCTTCTTGCCTGGCTCAACAAGGTCTTCTGGGTCTTCAAAGTCTTCTGGTCCAACTCCTTCGTCAGCAACGCAATCTATCGTTGCAAAATAATAACGAGAAAATAAGGCAATAATAAAAATAGAAAAACCAAAGTGCTCAGAAAAATGTCAACTTATTTTTATAAAATACTAGGTGAAAATCTAAGAAGGGGAAAATTCTTAGTTTTGGATTTGGAGTTATACAAGAGGGGATATGGATTTCCAAACAGAGATTAAACTGCTCAAATTTGAATTTAAATTTGAACAGTACATAAAAGTTGGTTGGATTTGAATGAAAGTTGCACCATTAAATAGGTGGGATTTTTAGAAAAATATGGGAGTTGGAATTATTGCATTTGGATTATTATTTAATCCTGTGGAATTTTTGCAATTTTCCAGAAAAAGGAAAAAGGGAAACAGCACTGTGCAACTGGGCCAGAACAGCCGCAGTGCAGCAGGCCCAGAGGGGAAATCAGCCCACGCAGGGCGGCCACATCGAAGGCGTATTTGGAAAATACGCCTCCAGCCGATGCAGCGAACCGGTGCGCGCGCGTGCGTGTTTGAACCTGACGGGTGGGGCCCACCCGTCAGTATGTGAGGCTGACTGACGGGCCCCACGGCCGTCATCGTCAACCCTGGGCCAGAGGGGACGGCGAGCTCACCGGCGACGGTGTAGGCCACGGCGAGGTCGGGCGAGGGCACGGCTGGACTCAGTGTTGCGTCGCCGATCGGGTGGAGGTGGCGGGCGTCACCGGAGCTGCCTGCTTCGCCGGCGATGAGGTCTCGCGGCGGAGAAGCTTCGGGCGTTGACGGCTCCGGCCGTTTCCGGCTGCAAACGAGGCGGGGAAGAGAGGGGAAACGATCAGTGGGATGCAGGGGTTCCAGATCGAGGCAAAGGAGGAGCGGGGGAGGCCTATACCTTGCGAACTCTGGCGAGCTGAAGCGGTGGAGCTCGAGCTCGATCTCGAGCTCGGGCGGCTCTGGAGAGGAACTGGGGGTGCAGGGGGAGGTTTTGGAGTAGGTGAGGGCGAGTGGTGGTGATTGGGAAGCTCGGGGAGGCCTTTATATAGGCGAACGGCGAGGTCCCGTAGACCCATGCGCCGGCGAGCTCACGCTCGTCGCTGTAGGGCTCGGGGGAAGCAGGCATGGTGTCTGCGGTGTTCCTGGACGTCGACCACGTCGGGTGAGATAGAGAGAGGAGGTGGGGGAGAGGTCAGGGGTGCGCGCATGTGAGCCGCACCATTGGCGCACTCAGGCGGCCCTTGTTCGCTAGCGCGGAGGCGCGGGGAGGAGGAGAGAGGAGGGGGCCGACTGCATAGCGTGTTGCGGACGCCGAGGGGCATCGGCAGGCGCGGGGGGGAGGCCCGAGGTGGCCGGAGGTGGCTGGAAGGGGGCGGCTACAGTGCGGGAACGCACTGTAGCGCGCTCCAGAGCGCCCGAATGGCCGGCATGGCCATTCTTTATGCATGGTGAGCGCGTCCTTTGGTGTCTAGCAGGTCTAGGGGGAGTAAAGAAGAGGAGAGGGGCATTGGATGCCCTGGAGAGCCAGTAGAAGAGGAGAGAGGGTGAGGGAGAGAGAGAGAAAGTGGCTGTCCAGAGAAGGAGAGAGAGGTTTTCATCCCCCCAATAATTGAGTTTGGGCTAGGAAAACTTACTGGAGGTAGAATATGACTAGAAGGGGCTGTGGTAAAAAGTTGAGCTTACCAAGAATAGTGGAAGGGGTCAAAACAGTGGTTTTTGCAAAATGCCAGAAGGTGTTTGATAATGGTTTGGGCAAGCAATTGAACTCCAATTGCCATGATACTTAACAGGATGGAATGACACTTGGAAATAGGGTGTGCCACCAAATTTGAGCTCATTTGGGAAAAGTTGCCAATGTAACTTTGGCAAACCCTAGAAATTAGCAGAAATGGACTTATGTAGATCTAATTGAGCAAATCACTTCTCCTTGATGCACCCCTTGGTGTAGTGGCCTCATATGGGGATTTGAACATCCTCACAAAAGTTGGGGTCAAGGAGAGAAAGTTGGTAGTACAAACTTGTTCAAATTTGGTTCTGGTCAGACAGGGTTTTGGGGCATTTGGTGGACCAAAATGATCTTGATTGAAGTGAGGCTTTGCAAGATCATCACAATATACATTTGTGACTTGCTGGATTTTTCTTGGATTTTTATGAAAATATTTCCTGTAGAAATATTTCAAATCCTTGAAATGGGCAGAAATGGTTTTGGGAGGTTTTGTCCAATATTTTGAACATGACCATGTGTTTAAACTCATATATATGGAAAATATATGTCTACGGAGTTTCCCTAAATTTTCTCAAATATTTTTGAAACATTAAAATAATTTTAACCTATTAAAGACCATTTCTGGCCTTAAGAAAAACCTTTAAATAAAATAGGAAAATAACTTTTAAAATTATATTTTTGTGGTTTTTGTGGATCCTATACCGAATAGGTTTGAAATATACTTTTTGAAAGGTTTTTACTGCCCTGAATTAAGTACTTGCAGTACAATTCTTAATTCAGGGGTTTTTGGAAAACTAATTTTTGAAAAATACCATTTGGCCAATTTATTTTTGTAAGAAAATACTATATTGTACTATACACATGGCATGATCATTGGGCAGAAGTTTGGGGCAAGGAGATGAAGTATAGAAGGTGGAGTTGTGTTGACTTTAAAGAGCACTTGAAAAGCACGGAGAGAAAACCAACTCCAAATAAAAGCCAAATGCAAAAGTTTTTGTTGGTCCAAATTTTTCATGCAAATGAAGAGTTACAAAATGCAGGGTGTGACAAAACCCTTGTTAGTTTTCACCTCCAATACCCTGTTTAGATTGTAAAAACAACGTAGAACTGCTGGAGCAATTGTTTGCGCTTATCTTGCATAAAAATAGATCTCATTTCCATTGTTTGGAAGCCCTCTTTGAGTGTATGAACTTCTATGCACTGTTTTAGGTCTAGAAATTTTTCCTTCCAGAGCGACCGTTTGATCCAAAATAATAATTGCAACTTGTGAAAACCTATTTGTTCCACACTTAACAAATTTCCAGCTTGGGATTCTGCCTCCAAAAGGCAATTTATCCTTTAGTGTTGATAATCCGTCGTATGTCATTAGCCCTCTCTTAAACCGCCATCTAGACTTTGAACAGCCATGCCCGGTTCACTTCATACGTATACCTTGAATTGCCGGTTTAACATTTTGACAAACACATATGAACCGCCAATTGTAAACCGTCCATTTTCCTTTTACAGACTTTGTAAGATGACGAAGCAATTTGCTGCTTGCAACTGGGTTCCGTCTCGGATCACAGAAACACAAATCAATGAATATATCACCACCGGCGCTTTGGCTTCAAAAAATGTCCTCAATTGGCGAGTTCCTGGCCCTGAGTGCCCCCCTGAACCTCAAGATGGAGAAGTGATTGTATTCTTGCAAAATTTAGCTCGAGGTTTCAGTCCTCCCGGATCAAAAAATTTCCGGGATGTTCTTGCCAAGCTCCAACTTCATCCTCAAGATATTGGACCAAATTCTGTGTCCAACATATGCAATTTCCAAGTATTCTGCGAGGTTTATCTGCAAGAAGAACCAACTGTTGACCTCTTTCTAGATCTCTTTCACTTAAACCGCCGGACGGGATTTTCTGATGGACCTAATACTGAACTTGGCGGTGTGTCAATCCAAAAGAGGAAAGAGGTTGATTTTCCTCACGCCAAACTTCACAGCCATCCAAAAGACTGGAACCAAACCTGGTTCTATTGTCAGAATACTGCCCCTGCTGAATAGAATCCCTTGCCGGGCTACCGTCTGCACCGGCTCAGTAATAATCACCCTTTACCTCAGAGATTGCCTGCCAAAGATCGACAAGCCTATGCACCTCAACTCGCCAAACTTTGGGCTCTTCTTGCCAACAGTTTAACTGGTGTTGATCTCGTCCGTTGCTGGATTTCATGGTGCATTCTTCCTTTAAGCCGCCGGCCCGGATTGATATTCGAATACACCGGCAACACCAATGATCCTCAATGGTTTAATTCAATAGAACTGACAGACGATGAAGTCAGTGAAAGTGTAAAGAAAATACTCGACGAACCGCTCGCCGTATGTACTTAAATTGGTCTGCGTCCTTTTTACGCCTCCAACAAACCGCCAGGGGTAAATATTTGAACCTTGTACTTTTCCTTATCCTTCTCTACTTTGACACTGCTATAATAATACTTTTGTGCAATCCCATAGGCCAGTAGCTCTTTTTGGAAAAAGAAAACTCAAGACAAAGTAGCTAAGGCTCCTCGTAGTAAGACCAAGGTCATCAAGAAAGCTGCCAAAAAGAAAATTGTTGAGTCTTCAGAACCACCAGAAGATGTCGATGACTCGGCTGAAGAGGTAAAGTTTGACTCCCTTGACTTCTATCCATATATTTTACTGACAATGATTATTTCCAGGATGATGCGGAGGCCAGCCATGCAGATCATGTTGAGGTAATTTGTCTTTCTTCTGACTCGGAACTTGTGCCGGTTCAACGATTTCGCCATGCAGTTCGAAAAGTGAAATGCCCTCACCCTGTTGCTCATTTGGATCAAAAACTTTCTTTGAAGACACAGCAAACCGAAGGGCGTCGCACAACCCGGCACAGTGGTCAACAGGTCACTTCTTCCGGTTTACCTCATACCCCAAATCGGAGACGTCGTCCAGAGGTTGCTTGTTCTTCGGAAAAATGTTGTCTTTTGAAAGGTTTCTTCCGATGCCCTCTCAATTCATCTGATTCAAATTATCAGGCATCTTCTAATTTGTCTGGCGGTTCATCAACCACTCAGCTGCCTCCACTGAAAACCGTCCCTGGGTAAGTGTGTAGTCTTCCCTTCTCTTTCATAACTCAGTTGACCATGCTAATCTTTGTTTTAATATTAGTGCTCAATCTCGTTTGAGTAAGAAGGCCAGGACCAGCGCCCCTACCGGTGAAGTTGAGCCGGAGAAAGCTCCTGAGGATCTTGATAAAAATCTTGATAATCTCATGGATGATTTTACCCTGCCAGAGCCAACTATCAATGCTAACCCGCCGGAAGCTGATCCGGCCATACATGAGGATACCTCAAGTCCACATGCTATGCCTGCAAGTCCGGCTGCTGATCCACTGAAGTCAAGTGCTAATCCGCCAAGCCCAGCTAAAGACGATGACGTTATTGTTACTGGCACTGCTTATACCGCTCCGGGTGATCCAGTTGTCTTGGCAAAACATACCGCCAAGGATGAGTTTATTTCAATGGGCAAGAGGAAGATGGAAACTGATATGTCAAAATATGCTAATCTTTCTGCCCAGGATCTTCATTCCGGTTTCTTGAACCGGCTTTATACAAGTCGAGATAATGAGGCTGACTTGGTAAATCTGATGAAGGAACTTTATGAGGTAAACATTTTCCTCCTTATCTTTGTATTTTCACTGCCTTGTATCCTGTAGCCCCCAAGGGTCGGTTTAATTTGTAAAAACAAACCGGGACTTTGAATTTCCAAACTACACATTGTTGACTTTTAAGTTTTTTGAACAAACACACATTAGCCCCCAAGTGCCAGGATTGAAACTTGTATGAATCCTTGGGACTTTGAATAAGCAGTAAGAAAGAATTAATCCGCATTAGCCCCCAAGTGCCAGGATTGAAACTTGTATGAATCCTTGGGACTTTGAATAAGCAGTAAGAAAGAATTAATCCGCATTAGCCCCCAAGTTCCAGGATTGAAACTTGTATGAATCCTTGGGATTTTGAATAAGCAGTAAGAAAGAATTAATCCGCATTAGTCCCCAAATGCCAAGTGTAGAACCAGTTGTATGCTTGGGACTTTTGATAAAATATTGAAATGCTCCTCTTGATTTTGGCAGGCTGACATAAACCATCAACGGACGCAGATTGCTGATCTTCAAGAAAGTATCAAATCTCACCAAGAAGAATCTTCCAAAGCCAAATATGACTTCGAGCCGCTTTAACTTCCATAGAACGACTGAAATAAGAATTCAAGACGGAACGTGCCAACTGGGACACTGAAAGGGGACATTGCTGAAATGGGCTGAAGACACCGAATCTGCACTTAACCGGTGGCAGAAGAGCTTTCTAGGTTAAATTGTCAAGTGAATGCCATGACCTCCGCAGTATTTGGTAAGTACTCCTAGCAAAGTATTTGAAATACCCATCTTGTAAGGTGCCGGTTGAAATATGAAATTCTTAAACCGTTGTAGGGAGCTGCATTACTCATCTGGGCTCAGATGTACGGATGAAGCTGAAAGCAGCATATACTCTTCTGGAACAACTTTACACCGGTGCTCAACGGGTTATCTGTGCAGACTCCTATGACAATCCGGCCCCAACACTGATCAAGGATACTCTGACAAGGCTATCCATGGTACCAGCACAGCTAGAAGAGGTGAAGCGATCTGCTGCAAGGGCTGGCGCTTTGTTGGCACATACCCGAGCCAAAGCATGGATAGCTGACTTGGATCCGGTTGACCTTGCCAAAGGCTTTCCAAGCACACAAGAAAACGGGGCAGATTTTGATGATGCGGCCCTTAAAAGAGTGACAAGGGAGATGCGGCCCTTAAAAGAGTGACAAAGGAGATGCATCCTCTGTCGAGTCAGCTAGCAGAAGATGCTAACTTGACGGTTCACCGGTCTTATTATGATGCCAACAACAAACGGGCTAACCCTATCATTCCGGAGGCGCAAAATCTAATTCCAGGAATCCGTAAGCACACTTATGCCCCTTACATTGATCCGTTAGAACTTATCAGTGAAGAAGCTATCTTTCAGGCCTTAACCCGGATTGACTGGACCACCACAAAATTCCAGCCGCTAGGTGGGGAAGAGGAGGCTGAACCGACGCCAGATGACCCATCAACTTCGCATCAACATGGTAATGAGACTTGATCCGGCAATTAGAGTGATGCTCCAGAAACCTTGTTCTGCTCGAAACACCATACTTTGGGCCTTCAAGCGCCTTGTAATAAGCTAGTGGAAATACTTTGATTCGTTGCCCTCATGCAGTGGGATACACTTTGCGTTGATTTGTCATGAGAATTTCAGTACTGGCTTATGTATTTTTACAATATTATGCAATCCCTGTGCCTGTGATATAAAACATTGCTGTTGGTTTACCAATTGTGATTTGAAGAAAAGGTGAAAACCCAACTTCCACCATGCCATGTTGGCATATATGATATAAAACTGGGTTGTGATGATCACCGGCCGATTGCTGGAGACAAAGTGTCAAAGCCAGACCGGTTTTGAGGGATGCCGGATTACCTTTAATTGTATACTTTAACAGAAGATCCATAAGGCATGCCGGGTTAAGAAACTCCGGTTTAACATAGACCTCACGAAAAACAAAAACTTGGCAGAAAAAAGCACACAAAAAACTGTAGTCGAGGCTTTTCGAGGGCTGTCAGGCCCAAATCGAGGCTTTTCATGGGCTGCCAGGCCACTGAGTTAAACCATTTTGGCAAAGCCTTTTAAGATGGCCCTCCAACTAACCAATCATCGTTTTAACTTTGACAAGTTCAGGGTCTCAATGAGAGTAACTGTCAAACGTTCGACGGGTCGTGCCAGGATTACCTGGATAGGAGTGGCTTACTTGATGAAGGCAGGTTAACCCGGGGTTTTAGGTGAATACACCAGGCTTCCAAGCCACGGGTCGATACCCAGCTACAAGGGTCCTTTCAAACTCTTTGGTATTTGACGCAAAGAGCCCCCAAGTAACTTTGTGAGCTGTGCTCAATGGGTGCCTATGTTTGAGTTGTGCGTAGCAACAAGACTCTCTTTGGACCCTTGTGTGTGAAGATCCCAAGCTTTGTTGTGGCGTGATAGCTGTATCAAGAGGGTAGAATCGCTATGTTCTATTTGGTGAATACACCTATGTTTGAACAGGAAGCCCCCACGTTAACAGATATTTGAAGAAAAAATGGCGGAGGCCCTGGTTGATAGCAAGGATGCCGGTTTATTAAATTAATCATAATATATACATTGTTGAAATATGTACATCTGAAAAGCCTGTGGCTTCAAGCGTAATAAGGCTGTAGGAGAGCTATGTTCCATGGCCGCCGGGTCTCCTCCTCAGAGCTACGTGAGTCTTCTCGAACGTCAATGAGGTAGTATGATCCGTTGTGCAGATTTTTGCTGACCACAAAAGGCCCTTCCCAAGGTGGGGATAACTTATGCATATCAGTCTAGTCTTGAATGAGCCGAAGTACCAAATCGCCTTCTTGAAAGGTTCTTGTCTTAACCCGTCGGCTGTGATAACGCCGCAGGTCTTGCTGATAAACCGCCGACCGAGCCAAAGCCATGTCTCGCTTCTCATCTAACAGGTCCAGTGCCTCTTGGCGTGCTTGCTCGTTATCCGCTTCAACATAATTTGTGACCCGGGGCGAGTCGTGACGAATATCACTTGGGAGGACAGCCTCAGCCCCATAGACCAGGAAAAAGGGTGTATATCCCGTAGATCGGTTTGGGGTGGTATTTATGCTCCATAACACAGATGGTAATTCCTCCACCCAACTACCCGGCGTCCGCTTCAAAGGGACCATGAGCCGAGGCTTGATACCCTTCAGTATTTCTTGATTCGCCCTCTCAGCTTGACCATTGGACTGGGGGTGAGCCACGGACGCTACATCAAGCCGGATGTGCTCTCGTTGGCAGAACTCCTCCATCTCACCTTTAGAAAGGTTCGTACCATTATCTATGATGATGCTATGTGGAAAGCTGAAATGGAAAATAATCTTTTTGAGAAATTGAACCGCCGTGGCTGCATCACATTTACTGACAGGCTCCGCTTCAACCCATTTGGTGAACTTGTCAACCGCCACCAACAGGTGGGTCTTCTTGTCCTTAGAACGTTTAAAGGGTCCAACCATATCAAGCCCCCAAGTAGCAAACGGCCAAGTGATGGGGATCATGCGTAACTCCTGAGCAGGAACATGAGCACGACGTGAAAATTTCTGACAAGCGTCACACCACTTTACCAAGTCTTCCGCATCAGAATGAGCTGTCAACCAGTAGAACCTGTGTCGGAAAGCCTTAGCAACCAAGGACTTTGAGCTGGCATGGTGACCGCAATCCCCTTCATGGATTTCCCGTAGAATCTCTTGTCCTTCTTCAGGAGAAACACAACGTTGGAATACGTCTGAAACACTAGAACGGTGCAACTCGCCATTGTGAACAACCATAGACTTGGACCGCCGGACTATCTGCCTGGCGAAAAGTTCATCTTCTGGTAACTCGCCCCAGTTCAGATACACAAAATATGGAACCGTCCAATCCAGAGTGGCATGTAAAACGGCTACCAACTGGGCCTCCGGATCAGGAACAGCTAAATCCTCCTCTGTAGGCAACTTTACAGACGGGTTATGCAAGATATCTAGAAAGGTATTAGGTGGTACCGGTTTACGCTGAGATCCCAATCGGCTTAGAGCATCTGCTGCTTCATTCTTGCGCCGGTCGATGTGCTCCACCTGATAATCCTTAAAGTGACCTGCTACAATATCCACCTCGCGCCTATAAGCCGCCATGAGCGGGTCTTTAGAATCCCAAGTACCAGAAACTTGCTGAGCCACCAGATCAGAATCTCCAAAGCATCGAACCCGGCTTAAGTTCATTTCCTTAGCTACACGAAGACCATGGAGCAAGGCCTCGTACTCTGCTGCATTGTTCGTACAAGGAAACATTAAGCGGAGAACATAACAAATCTTATATCCTCGAGGGGAAGTGAGGACAACTCCAGCCCCCAAGCCTTCCAGCTGCCTGGATCCATCAAAGTGAATGGTCCAATATGTATTATCCGGTTTGTCTTCTGATGCCTGTAACTCGGTCCAATCATTGATGAAGTCCACAAGCGCCTGAGATTTGATGGCTGTTCGGGGTGTATACTTCAAACTATGGGGACCGAGCTCGATCACCCACTTCGCAACCCGGCCAGTTGCCTCTCTATTCTGGATTATATCACCCAAGGGAGCAGAACTAACCACTGTAATAGGATGGCCTTGAAAATATTGCTTGAGTTTCCTACTTGCCATGAAAACTCCATACACTAGCTTCTGCCAATGCGGTTATCTTTGCTTTGATTCGATCAGTACTTCACTGATATAATAAACTGGTCGTTGAACCGGATATTCTTTCCCAACCTCCTTACGCTCAACCACAATCGCCACACTAACCGCTCGGGCATTGGCAGCCACGTACAACAGTAGAGGTTCATTATCAACTGGAGCAGCGAGGACTGGCGGTTCAGCTAGCTGCCGCTTCAACTCCTCGAATGCCGCATCAGCGGCATCACTCCAGACGAATTTATTTGTTTTCTTTAACATATGATACAGGGGAATCGCCTTCTCTCCCAAACGGCTGATAAATCGGCTGAGGGCTGCAATCCGGCCCGCCAGACGCTGAACATCATTGATACATGCCGGTTTAGCCAAGGATGTGATGCTTTGATCTTTTCCGGATTTGCCTCAATACCTCTGTTAGACACAAGAAAACCCAAGAGTTTGCCTGCCGGAACACCAAAAACCCATTTGTCCGGGTTGAGCATCATTTTGTACACCTGAAGATTGTCAAACGTCTCTTTGAGATCATTTACCAGGGTTTCCTGCTTCCTGGATTTCATCACAATGTCATCCACATAGGCATGAACATTACGCCCGATCTGCTTGTGAAGACAATTTTGCACACAACGCTGGTAGGTTGCTTGGGCACTCTTGAGCCCAAAGGTCATAGAAACATAGCAGAAGGCTCCAAAGGGAGTGATAAAGGCTGTCTTCTCCTGGTCCTTAACTGCCATCTTAATCTGATGATAACCTGAATAAGAATCCAGGAAACTCAGGTGCTCACAACCCGCCGTTGCATCATTGATCTGATCAATACGCGAGAGAGCGAAAGGATCTGCCGGGTAAGCTTTATTCAAATCAGTGTAGTCTACACACATACGCTAAGTGCCATTTTTCTTAAGAACAAGCACCGTATTAGCCAACCATTCGGGATGAAACACTTTGACAATAAACCCAGCCGCCAGTAGCCGGGCTACCTCTTCGCCGATGGCCTTGCGTCTTTCTTTGTTAAAGCGGCGAAGGTACTGCTTGACCGGCTTAAACTTAGGATCAATATTTAGGGTGTGCTTAGTGAGTTCCCTCGGTACACCTGGCATGTCATAAGGTTTCCATGCAAAGATGTCCCGGTTCTCACGGATGAACTCGATGAGCGTGCTTTCCTATTTCGGATCCAGATTTGCACTGATACTAAACTGCTTGGAAGAATCACCAGGGACGGAGTCAACAAGCTTAGTCTCATTAGCCGGTTTGAACGTCAGGGCCGGGTCATGTCCAGTCGTAGGTTTCTTCAGAGGGGTCATATCCGCCGGATCAACATTGTCTTTATAGAATTTCAGCTCCTCTGTGGCACAAACCAATTCTGCATAGGCCGCTTCACCTTCCTCGCAATCCAAGGCAATCTTTCGGCTCCCATGTACTGTGATCATCCCCTTATAACCTGGCATCTTGAGCTGTAGATAGACATAACAGGGCCTCGCCATGAATTTCGCGTAAGCCGGCCGTCCAAATAGCGTGTGATATGGACTCTGGATTTTCATGACTTCAAAGGTCAAAGTCTCAGACCTGGAATCAAACTCATTTCCAAACACAACTTCCAAAGCAATCTTTCCCACAGGGTAGGCCGATTTACCTGGTACCACACCATGAAAGATAGTGTTTGACGGTTTAAGATTCTTATCCGTCAAACCCATGCGACGGAAAGTCTCATAGTACAGGATGTTGATACTGCTCCCTCCATCCATCAGAACCTTGGTAAACTTATAGCTCCCCACCTGAGGCGCTACCACCAAGGCTAGTTGGCCCAGATTGTCAACTCGGGACGGGTGATCCTCCCTGCTCCACACAATAGGCTGCTCCAACCATCGTAGATAATGTGGTACAGCCGGTTCAACAGTATTGACTGCCCTCTTGTGAAGTTTCTGATCCCGCTTGCACAAGCTGGTAGTGAACACATGATATTGTCCGCTGTTTAACTGCTTGGGGTGACTCTGGTAACCTGACTGTTGCTGATTCCCTTGGTTATTCTGCTGGTTATTACCATGGTTGTTCTGATGGCCCTGCTTGTTCTGAAATCCAGAGCTTGAACCGCCTCCCCCATGGAAACTTGGGCCTGAACCACCCGGTGGATCCTGATCATACCGGTATAAATCAGAATTTTTGAACTCCCTCATTATGTGACAATCTTTCCAAAGATGTGTGGAAGGGGCATCCTTGGTTCCATGCTTCGGGCAGGGCTGGTTTAACAAACGCTCCAGATTCATGCCGCGCTGGGGCGGTTTACCTTTGCGACGCTGCATATTTGTGTTAGCCACCAAATCTGAATTATCCGCTTTACGCTTACTGTTATTCCCATGGCCCCCTTGGTTGTGGTGCTGCCCTTTTGCACCGCCGTTCTTCTTTCCCTTCTCCGGTTTGTCCTCCTCTGAATCCGGATCCTTGGTATTATCTGAATCGGCATACTTAACTAAAGCGGCCATGAGTGTTGACATGTCGTTGCAATGACGTTTGAGCCTTCCCAACTTCTGTTTCAACGGCTTGAAACGGCAATTGCCCTCCAACGTTAATACCGCGGTATCTGCATTAATATGATCTAACGAATGCAAAATCGTCGAGACTCGTTTAACCCAATGGGTCGTGGACTCCCCTTCCTCTTGGACACAAGCGGCCAGATCCACAATTGACATCGGCTGCTTGCACGTATCCTTGAAGTTCTGGATAAACCGGCGCTTTAATTCGGCCCATGAGTCGATAGAGTTGGTTGGCAAGATCTTCAACCAAGTGCGAGCTGTTCCTTCCAACATCATGGTGAAATATTTAGCACAAACCGCCTCATCCACATCTAACATCTCCATTGCCATCTCATAGCTCTCCACCCATGCCACTGGCTGCAAATCGGCGGTGTAATTTGGTGCCTTACGAGGTCCCTTGAAATCCTTGGGCAATCGCACATTATGCAGTGCGGGAGTTAAACATGGTACCCCTAGGGAACTGAACATTACTCCTGGCTCCACGGAGGCAGTGGGGTGAACCGGAGTATGATGTCATGCTTCGTGTCGAGCTGTCAACTCGGCCCCCCGTCGTGCGCGGTCGTGGTCCACAACATCTTGCGCATTAGCACCTCCCCCGGCCGGGTTGTTCTCCCGCGGCGAATTTCGGTGGCGTGCGCTACTGGATACGGCCGGTTCGTCCTCCACGTGTCTGCTATAACTTCGGCTTGGACAGGGAGTGGAATGAATCCTCTCATGGCTGTGTGAATACGCTTGCTGTTGATTTAGTGCTGTCTGAAGGAGATCCCTGGCCCGACGCGCTAGCACTGCAACTGGTGATTCGTCGTCGGTTGGGAGAGCCGCCAGGCGTGAAGCGGCGGCCACAATATTATCCAACGGGTTGGAATAATGCCCGGGCGGCGTTGATGATACAACGTTGTTCTGGCGAGGTAGGTTTGTTGCGCGTGGCTGAACCGGCGCTCCTGCTTCCGGTGCCCCCACCCGGTTTGGCGCGGGTGGGTTACCAGCTCCTGCACCTGGCGTGTTGAAAAGATTTGCGGCTCATAAACCGACGGGAGATGTGATCGGTACCTTCTTCTCATGACCTCTTCTGAAGCATTCTGATCTAGTCTAATCCGGTAAGCCTGTGCTTCCAACTCGGCCTGCTCTATGGCCATCCTGGCGTTCTCTGCTGCCAGGTCCGCTTTAGCCTGGGATATCTGATCTTTCACTTTTAGAATCTCCGCATCGTGGTGATCCCTGGCTGCTGCATCTACCTCCACGGACATCAGTGCCGCTAGAGCGTCGAACAAATCAGACAAGACTTGGGCCCAAGGCAGCGCCGAGCTTCCTGCACCTGCTGGCGTGGCCGTCGTTGAACCGGAGAGTACCGCTGCGGCGGTAGATGAATGAGGCGTCGGTCGTGTGCCGGCCATGAAGACAGCGGCCCGGTTTGGCAGACCGGGGGAATCCGGAATACTGTTGCCCTCAGATCCTCCCTCAATCCGGCCGTCGTACAACTGGTAAAGCGATTCGGTTTCTCTAGAAGACTCGTCATCACTGCGGACTACGGTTTCTCCATCAGAGATCGGTTCCTCCTCATAACCCGAACCATGGACGACACCCACGAAAACATGACTGGCCTCAGGCTGAACCGGTGAAGAACTTGCATGCAGAGCCGTCTCGATGATGTCGGTGCAGGTGTCCGGCTCGGGGGCCAGTTCGCCGATCTTGCCGATGAAGACATGAATCCCACCAAAGGGACCCAATACCCGTATTCGATTGAATTAGCCTCGGGACCCCATCCCACGTTGTCGATGTAGATCTTTCCGCGGCGACTCTTCGTCATCCGGCCCACAGCGTATCCCTTCAGTCCATCGAAGTTGCCCTTCAAGAACTCGAAACCATCGTGCGATAGCCCCACGATGGGCGCCAACTGTCGTGGAATTGTCACGGCAGATGTCCTCATGGAAGGACTTAGTCGTGGAGCCATCACTACGGGTTAGCTTGAAGGGGTTAAACCGGACAAGGGGACACAAGAGTTTTATACTAGTTCGGCCCCTTCGATGAAGGTAAAAGCCTACGTCTAGTTGTGATTGGTATTGCTGGGGTTTCGAAGACCAGGGAGCGAATCCGCTTTGTCTGGCTTCGAGTTGTTGTTTTTCCTGTCCCTGAACGGCCGTCGGGTCACCCCTTTATATATTCAGGAGGATCCCGACCGGTCTATAGAGTCCCGAGGCTGGCTCATACAAGTGTCTGCCTCGGTCTCTTCTTTCTTATCTTACAATGCAAGTTTATCCAATCATGGCGGTTTACTATCATGGGCCCTAAACCGCCTGCGGGCTCTGGTCCTCTAAGCTTCATCCATAAAGCGCCATCTTCTGGGTTTCCTTGGGCTTCAGTATAACTGAAGGTGAACCGGCCCCTCCTGGGCGGTTTACCCTCAGTGGTTATATCCTCAACACCACTCGAAAAGTTGTCCTGGTTTATGCATCGGTGGAGGTATACATGTTGTTTCGACAAAAAGTACATGGTCATTGTGCGGTCATTGTCCATATGCTCCTATTGCTACTGCTAATCTAATACTATCACTGGTTAAATGAAGAAATGTTTTTTTCTTGGGTATCCTGGTTTAGTTCCCATAAAGATAATCATGATGCTTATGTTTGTTGGTGTACTTTTCATTAATTCTTATTGACAATTGAGATGTTGTTGTTAATCTTGTACCACTGCCAAAACAAAGTAAAAACACTATATCCATTTTTTATATTTTTGCAAACAGCGATGTGTATCTCCATACCCAGGCATGTCTTCCTCAATTTTAGTGGAACTGCACAAAATTGGATGGCCATTGTTGTTCCGCCTCACTGTCCTCTGCCACGTGAATCTTCCTTCCTCGAGCTTGATTACTAAGAAGAAACACACCACATTGAGGATTTGTCGAACTTCATAGGTGCCTCACCCAAACTTGATGCCAAATGGATGATGCATCACCACGATGACCTATCGATGCTCATGGTTGTGCCTCATGGTTGCATCGGCTGGTGCAGCTGATCGATTTTTAATGAAAAACAAGCTGTCTTCCATCAGTGCTCTTTGCTTGTTACCCACAAAGATGATATATCCTTCATCAGTTCACCTTGGTTGCGTTGGAGACGTGGTCATCTTTCACGTTGGTGCAATTTTATCACACAATTGGCTATGAACCAAATGTTTCCTCGAAGAAGGATTGACGTTGGTACTAAGAGCATAAGTTTCGTATTGATTTCTAAGCCTTCTGACAACTTTGTCTTCAGCTCCCCTATAATTTTATTTGTCTAGCTATTAACTTTGATTAAAAAAATGGTGTGGACTAAAAACCCGGATGGACGTAGTAGCCCTCCATTTTTATTTACTCCGCACGTTAGATTTGACTGAAGTCAAATTTTGTAAAGTTTGACCAAGTTTAGGCCGAACACAACAAACCATTATTATTGAGAGAGGGAAAACTGTACATACTCTCAAACCTTTCCGATAATTGAAATTAAAGTTCTTTATTTGTACACACTCTCTCACACGTTTCCGATAATTTGGCGCATGTGTGGTTGTTCACTTAAGGGAGGGTAGTTGATGTCTTCTACACAACCTTCTTCTTGTAGACTTTGTTGGGCCTCCAAGTGCAGAGGTTTGTAGGACAGTAGCAAATTTCCCTCAAGTGGATGACCTAAGGTTTATCAATCCGTGGGAGGTGTAGGATGAAGATGGTCTCTCTCAAGCAACCCTGCAACCAAATAACAAAGAGTCTCTTGTGTCCCCAACACACCCAATACAACGGTAAATTGTATAGGTGCACTAGTTCGGCGAAGAGATGGTGATACAAGTGGTATATGGATGGTAGATAAAGGTTTTTGTAATCTGAAAATATAAAAACAGCAAGGTAACTAATGATAAAAGTGAGCACAAACGGTATTGCAATGAATTGAAACAAGGCCTAGGGTTCATACTTTCACTAGTGCAAGTTCTCTCAACAATAATAACATAATTGGATCATATAACTAGCCCTCAACATGCAACAAAGAGTCACTCCAAAGTCACTAATAGCGGATAACAAATGAAGATATTATGGTAGGGTATGAAACCGCCTCAAAGTTATCCTTTCTGATTGATCTATTCAAGAGTCTGTAGTAAAATAACACGAAGCTATTCTTTCCGTTCAATCTATCATAGAGTTCATACTAGAATAACACCTTAAGACACAAATCAACCAAAACCCTAATGTCACCTACATACTCCATTGTCACCTCAAGTATCCGTGGGTATGATTATACGATATGCATCACAAAATCTCAGATTCATATATTCAACCAACACAAAGTACTTCAAAGAGTGCCCCATACTTTCTACCGGAGAGTCAAGACGAAAACGTGTGCCAACCCCTATGCATAGGTTCATGGACGGAACCCGCAAGTTGATCACCAAAACATACATCAAGTGGATCAATAGAATACCCCATTGTCACAACGAGTATCCCACGCAAGACATACATCAAGTGTTCTCAAATCCTTAAAGACTCAATCTGATAAGATAACTTCAAAGGGAAAACTCAATTCATCACAAGAGAGTAGAGGGGGAGAAACATCATAAGATCCAACTATAATTGCAAAGCTCGCGATACATCAAGATCGTATCACCTCAAGAACACGAGACAGAGAGAGAGAGAGATCAAACACATAGCTACTAGTACATACCCTCAGCCCCGAGGGTGAACTACTCCCTCCTCGTCATGTAGAGCGCCGGGATGATGAAGATGGCCACCGGAGAGGGATTCCCCCCTCCGGTAGGGTGCCGGAACGGGTCTAGATTGGTTTTCGGTGGCCATGGAGGCTTCTGGCGGCGGAACTCCCGATCTATTATGCTCCCCGAAGTTTTTAGGGTATATGGGTATATATAGGAGGAAGAAGTACGTCGGTGGATCTTCGGGCTGTCCACGAGGCAGGGGGCGTGCCCAGGGGGGTGGGCGCGCCCCCACCCTCGTGGGCAGCCGGGACTCTCCTGGTCCATCTCCGATACCCCGTGGGCTTCTTCTGGTCCAAAAATAAGTTCCGTGAAGTTTCAGGTCAATTGGACTCTGTTTGATTTTCCTTTTCTACGATACTCTAAAACAAGGAAAAAACAGAAACTGGCACTAGGCTCTGGGTTAATAGGTTAGTCCCAAAAATAATATAAAAGTGTATAATAAAGCCCATAAACATCCAAAACAGATAATATAATATCATGGAACACTCAAAAATTATAGATACGTTGGAGACGTATCAGTAGTGTATCGCATGTGAAGGACAGGAAGTGCGACCAGGATGTGTGGATCGTTAGTTCATCGGAAGTAGTAGTTTTCTTCACTGGTAATTTAAATAAAGAGTTTCATTTCATACTTACACAATTTAAAACGATTGTTATGGAGAGAATAAGAAAAGCACTCCACTATATATTAGTAGTATACACGAGTACTATATGGACACAACTTCATTGACTTAGTGGACCTGCCTTTGGGTGTACGAGAGGTGGGCCCAAAATGTGGCTGGTCCACCTATCATACAGCCAAAGGCAGGTGCAGTTAAGGCACCGGAGCTTAGTCCGTTCTACAGTATATATGTAGGAGTACTATATAAGCTGGAGCCTCAGCGCTTGTTCTCTAGGGTTTGCACTCTCCACACTCTCGCCGCACTACATATATATATATATATATATATATATATATATATATACGCTGGAGGCTCAGCATTCCTTTGCTAGGGTTTGCTATATTCACAGTCTCTCACCGTCTTCACCAGATCTAAACAAGACTACGTTGGCCTCTATCTTTCTCTCCACCCTCACAGCTGGTGAAGGAGGCGTCTGGATCCCGTCGCACCGGGAAGGGGAGGAGCTGCAGCATTCACTCTATCGCCTTCGGCGAGGGAGGCAATCCACTGCCGGTTGCGCTATTCTCTTTCACCCAGTGCCTGTGCGGGAGGGCCATCGACCCCTTCTAACTTGTTGCCGTACTTAGTGTGGGCAGATTTGGCCTCCCGCCGCACACCTTGCCACATCCCGACGACCCTAAGGTATAGGTTTCTTTGAAACCGTCATTGCTCTAGCTGCATGCAGATCTTTTTCGATTCTGTAGTTGAATCTAGGTCTTGGGTCAAAGAGGAAAGAAGTGTGCGGTGGGGTGGAGCATGAATCTAGGACGTGGTTCAATGAGGAAAGGAGGGAGGGAAAGTAGTATAGACTGGCTATCCAGCCGCTTTGTTGGTCGAAAAGGGAAAAAGGGGTAACCTAGTACACACATCTGTAAGGAACCGATATCTTTGTTGAAAAAGGAAAGAAACTGGGTGGCCGGGTAGTTTGTGCAGGACTATATTTGCTACCCTCACATAGGAAAAAGTTTCAAAGAGAACAAATATGGGACCAACGTAGATATGCTGCTTGGCTACATACTCTGCACCACCCATTTATACGTGTGGACGCACATGGTGCTGGCATGTCCCATGTCCCATAGAACTATTTTGCTGTTGTTAATCTAAGAATGGTGCTAGAAAATTGAAGCAACGCCACTGTTAAAAGTAAATTACATTTTTAATGAATGTTGTTTTAAGAGAATGTCTCTGTTAATATGAATGAATGCAACTGTTTTATAAATGATACTGTCCTACTTTGTTTTCCATCAAGATAAGTTAGATGCTTCTTTTTGTCGCAGTATGTTTCATCCTCCTTTATTGGCCAGTAAATGCTTCCTTTTTTGCCTATGTTAAAACAGGGATATCTATTCAACTGGTTGCTATAGTGAACTTAAATGTCACACCGGCAACTTTGCTTGATTTCAGTGCAACTGCACAAAACGAGATTTCCTCACTAGTACAACGAGCTCCTAAACAAACGGTTTAAAACTCCTTTCCACGACGGCATCTGGAACCATCGCCAAGTGAGTGTGGGCGGTAGGGGGGTCCTTCCCACACAACCCAGAAACCGTCGGGGATATGCCCTCCTGGCACACACGTTTGGCAAAATGAGGTCGTGTGCGACCAGCGAGCGCTCAAATACGGAAATACATACAACAAAGCTAAAGAAAATACAATTATAAAACGAAATTGTTTCCGGTCGCAAATCCCACACAGTCAGTTCCCGCTAAACGTTTCCGTTTGTATGTACATCCCATACAGTCGCTCGAAGGAAAACGTTTCCGTTCACAGGTACATCACACACAATTTTTCTCGTTAAATCGCTTGCATTATTGAATATATCACCCACGGTCCATGGAAGAAACAGTGTGGCAAAGGTGTGACACCTCCCAATTTGAACGTACACTAATCATACACGCAAACGTGTACGATCAAGATCAGGGACTCACGGGAAGATATCACAACACAACTCTACAAATAAAATAAGTCATACAAGCATCATATTAGAAGACAGGGGCCTCGAGGGCTCGAATACAAGAGCTCGATCATAGACGAGTCAGCGGAAGCAGCAATATCTGAGTACAGACATAAGTTAAACAAGTTTGCCTTAAGAAGGCTAGCACAAACTGGGATACAGATCGAAAGAGGCGCAGGCCTCCTGCCTGGGATCCTCCTAAACTACTCCTGGTCGTCGTCAGCGACCTGCATGTAGTAGTAGGCACCTCCCGAGCAGTAGCAGTCGTCAACGACAATGGCGTCTGGCTCCTGGACTCGAATGTCTGGTCGCAGCAATCAGGTATAGGAAAGGAGGAAAAGGGGGAGCAAAGCAACCATGAGTACTCATCCAAAGTACTCGCAAGCAAGGAACTACACTACATATGCATGCATTGGTATCAAATGGAAAAGGGGTAACATATGTGGACTGAACTGCAGAATGCCGGAATAAGAGGGGGATAGATAGTCCTGTCGAACACTACGCTTCTGGTAACCTCCATCTTGCAGCAGAAGAAGAGAGTAGATATTAAGTTCACCAAGTAACCAAGTAACTTCGTGTAGCATAATCCTAACCGATGATCCTCCCCTCGCCGCCCTGTGAAAGAGCGATCACCGGTTGTATCTGGCACCTGGAAGGGTGTGTTTTATTAAGTATCCGGTTCTAGTTGTCATAAGATCAAGGTACAACTCCAAGTCGTCCTATTACGGAAGATCACGGCTATTCGAATAGATTAACTTCCCTGCAGGGGTGCACCACATTTCCCAACACGCTCGATCCCCTTTGTCCGGACACACTTTTCTGGGTCATGCCCGGCCTCGGGAGATCAACACGTCGCAGCCCTACCTAGACACAATAGAGAGGTCAGCACGCCAGTCTAAATCCTATGGCGCAGGGGTCTGGGCCCATCGCTCATTGCACACCTGCATGTTGTGTACTTGGCCAGTTAGCAGACCTAGCAACCTCCATTACAAAGGAAGTTGCGTTACACGGTCCAACCCGGCACGCGCCGCTCAGTCGCTGACGTCACAAAGGCTTCGGCTGATACTACGACGTCGAGTGCCCATAACTGTTCCCACGTAGTTGGTTAGTGGGTATAGGCTAGTAGCCAGACTCAGATCAAATACCCAGATCTCGTTAAGCGTGTTATTTTGAAGTAACTGCGAACGCCGACCAGGGCCAGGCCCACCTCTCTCCTAGGTGGTCTCAACCTGCCATGTCGCTCCGCCACAAAGTAACAGTCGGGGGCCGTCGAGAACCTGGCCCACCACTACCTGGGTGGAACCACCTGCCCCTTCAGCCCCCAACATCAGAAACACTTGCGGGTACTCAACGAGCCGACCTGACTTTAGTCACCACCTGTATAGTATGTATATATAGTATAAACCCGTGATCAACACCCGACGTGATCATGGCCCGATAGTATAGCATGTCAGGCTGACAAGAATGTAGGGCCACTGATGATAATCTAGCATCCTATACTAAGCATTTAGGATTGCAGATAAGGTATCAACAGCTGTAGCAACAATGACAGGCTATGCATCAGAATAAGATTAACGGAAAGCAGTAACATGCTACACTACTCTAATGCAAGCAGTAGAAAGAGAGTAGGCGATATCTAGTGATCAAGGGGGGGGGGGGGCTTGCCTGGTTGCTCTGGCAAGAGAGAGGGGTCATCAACATCGTAGTCGTACTGGGTAGCAGCGGCGTCGGTCTCGGTGTCTAGCAAAGAAGAGGGGGAAGAAACAATAAATATTAAGCAACAGATGCATAGCGATGCATGACATGTCAAAGCGTGATGCTAAGTGTGACCTAACGCGGTATGAGGTGGTACCGATGAAGGGGGGAATCATCTGGGAAAATATCCCCGGTGTTTCGCATTTTCGGATAGATGAACCAGAGGGGGAAAGTTGCATGTTCGCTATGATAGGGATGCGTGGCGGACGAATGTGACACTCCAAAAATTTTAATTTGGTTTTCTTCAAAAACTTTGTTGGGTTTTAAAAGAGAGCATTTAAAATTTCTTTTCTAGAAATCCTTCCTCTTAAAAACTTCCTTTTCTTTGGTAAGGATTTTTATTTTTCCTCAAACTATGGTGTTTGATCATTCAAAACTTCCTCTGTTGGTTCCCCTTCTCAAATTATTTTATTGGGAGTTTAGTCTTTTTCTTTTAAAAAGAAACTCTATGAAAATTGGGGATTTTCATATCTTGAAACCCCCCCCATGACCTTGTATTTTTGCCCATGGGGTAAAACCTCTCAAAATCCTTTCCTCCTCCTTGTAGTCAACCTAAGTTCTCTGTCCCAACTAATCCAAACAAGTTTTTGGATTTTATTCTAATTATTTTTCCTCTCAAATCATTTCTGTCAATTATTTGGAGCTGAGTGTTTTTCAAAGCAAGTACCCTATTTCATTTGAGTTTTGACCTCAAACCAACTCCTCTGGATTGTCCTTAGCATCCACAACCTAGAACCATCTTGATCCACTCCTCCTCTTTTCAAATTTTTCAAATTTCAGCCTCTGCAAGTTTGGACCAGATTTGCCAAATTTGGTGAAATTCATATCTATACTTCTCCAAAAATTCCACCAAAATTCAGGCAGCCTACTGGAGCAATGAGTAGCCACTCCACCAAAAATCAGCTCAAGGAAAAATCCCTAGAGGCCAGTATCATTCTGTCGAACACCTTGCATGCACTGTTCCTTGCACTTTCAGTAAATTCAGTAAATATTCAGATTCCAGTGTCGTTTCTCTTCGGCCGCTTCAGTCACGGGTAGACAGTGCCCTTGGCACGTTCCTCGCCGCCTCTTCCTCCTGTCTGGAGCACCGCACGCGCGCTTGTCACCTTCCTGGCATCGATGGCGCCCTGGCCCGCCTGCGCCGGCGTGTCTTGCGGCGGCCGAACCACCATAGCAGCCGACAGGGAGCAAAACGGCGGCTCAACACCGTTCGGCGCCGCCCAACGCCCCCTGGCTCTCCGCGTGGCCTCATGCACTCCAGCGCAACCCTGCAGCACAGTCGTTGTGGCCCGGCAAGCACAGAACACGCTCTGTGCCGCCGACGGACCCGCGCCGTCCCGTTCCGACCAAAACTGCCCTAAGCTTCTAATCCAAGTCCGTTTAGAGTCTGAATGGAACCAGTGGACCCCCACATTGATGCCCAACCTCCTAAACTCCCCGACCAAGCACTGCGCCGCTGTAATCCATCACCGGAGATCCCTGTTCACGGCCACCGCCTCGGATCGCCTATAAAAGGAGACCCCGAGCTCACCCTCGAGCACGCACCACCACTGCACCCCACAAACACCCCGCCAGGCCACTAGGAGGACCTCGAAGAGGTCTCCTCCCCCGACTCCGGCCGCCTCGTTCCGCCTCGGCCTCCACCTCGATTCGCTCCGGTGAGGCCATCTCCAGCGCCCAAACTTTGTCAGTAGCATCCTCAAGCACCCCGTGAGCTAACCCAAGCGTCAATTTGACCTTCGCAGCTCTCCCCGACGAGATCCATCTCCACCCGAGCCGCCGTCCGCCGGAGCAAGGCTCGCCGTCGATGTGGTACTCGCCGGCGACCACCACCACCACCAACCGACGCGGAAGGGCGCCCTGAACACGGAGGTACCCTCCGATCCCCCTACCTCGCCGTGGATCGCCGCCGGCGACCACCGCGGCTCTCGGGCACCGTCGTCCTCTGCCGCCCTTTTGAATTTTTAAACCTGACGGGTGGGACCTGCCCGTCAGCCTCTCTGTCCTTTTCTAAACGAACCGTTTTCTGGAAGCATATTCTGCCAAATGCGCTTTCCTCCTGGGCTGGCGTATTCTCTATCGAATCGCTTTCTATTTTTATGAGCTAGCCCCTGGAAACTTTCTGTTTCATTACAGATGAGTCCCTGGACAAAAACCCTTATAACTTTTAAACAAAAAAGTATTTTTGATTGATTCTTTTTCTATTCTCTTTAAAATTTTGTCTAGTTTTTTATCAGATATATTTGAAAAATATTTGGAATACTTTTTGTGCACCTCTCGGTATTTACGTTAGCGCGTGTGTTTTCTTTATACCATAGATACCGAAGGAGGTGACGGAGCCGCGAATTTCACCGAGCTAGGCTCCGACTACTCTGAACTAGGCAAGCATGTTTGAACTTTTGATATGATGAGTGTCTTGGTATGTTTTGCATTTAGTTGGTTTCATGGCATGTTGATGAGCATACCGATGAACGTTATTTTCATGCATTGTTGAGGTAAGTGAGCTCGATGATCCATAGGTGGATGGATGTGAGTATGAATGGCCATGTGTTGGCATGAGGATGGGTAAGATGGCAGTGTTGTAGCATGCCAGTCTTATGCCAGACTATATGACTACAGTGTCAAACCGTATCGGTCCAGTTCCTCCCATTTCCTTCCTTGTACTACCACATGTTTTCCGCAAGGAATATGGATTAGTAAGTTGCAAACCGCTTTCCTGGTACACACCAAAAGGAGAGGTCGGGATGATGGTTCCATGGCCCTGGATTAAAGCCAGTCATCCGGTCAGGGGGCATGGGTGTTTCCGGTTGGGACCGAGAGGGGGGCACCCCTTAGAGCGCGCGTATATAAATTTGATCCCATACCATTCGAGATTGTGATCTCCCCGTCTCAAAGTTTTTCTTGGACGATGTCTAGGGTGAGTCCTGGCATCGAGAGATAGGATGGGTGTGTACTGGTTAGCTGTGTTTTCTTCCGAAATACCGTAAACGGAACTAGTCCTTCGTGACTACGGAAATCCGTTAACTGTGGGAAATTTTTGTACAAACTCTGCAGAGTCATAAATCTCCAAATCATCTTATCCATATCCAAATTTTGCGCTGACTTATTCCGACAAGTGCCAGTTTTGGTGACAGATACTCCGGTGAATCACATGAGTGCTAAGCCCGGTTAAATGTTTATTCCTGTGGATGGACTAACCCGTTTATTATCATGAATTGAATATTTATTATGAGTATTATTTACTTGTGAATAAAAGCCCTTTCTGTGATGTCGCTCAGACGTTCGAGTGTGGCATTTCTTTTAAAGCCCTTTCTGCGATGTCGCTCAGACGTCCGACTGTGGCATTTCTTTTGAAGCCCTTTCTATGATGTCGCTCAGATGTCCGACTGTGGCATTTCTTTTAAAGCCCTTTCTGTGATGTCGCTCAGACGACCGACTGTGGCATTTCTT
>NC_057803.1:586988956-586996890 GCF_018294505.1 Triticum aestivum | reverse complement strand
GTCCGACTGTGGCATTTCTTTTAAAGCCCTTTCTGTGATGTCGCTCAGACGTCCGACTGTGGCATTTCTTTTAAAGCCCTTTCTGTGATGTCGCTCAGACGTCCGACAGTGGCATTTCTTTTAAAGCCCTTTCTGTGATGTCGCTCAGACGTCCGACTGTGGCATTTCTTTTAAAGCCCTTTATGTGGTGTCGCTAAGACGCCCGACTGTGGCGTGATTTTCTGTTATTATTTGTTCACCTTTCGAGGCGTCGCTTCAGACACTCGATCGGTTTTCGTTTATATTTTGTTGGGATTTCAGGCGGACTACCGCCGTTTCCCTTGTACTTACTTCGTTATGCAAATTTTTGGATGTGCATTGGAAAGATTAATCATGACGCATTCATGCATGCATTTGTTATATCTTACGTCCGAACTGTCTTGCGAGTACTTTCAAAGTACTCACTGGCTTGTTGATTTGGCCAGATGCTGACGAAGGCGATCTCTTGGATGAAGAGTTCGATAGCGAGTCCGACGCCTAGAGGAATCCCAGTCAGTCTCGTGCGACCCTGGATTTGGTCACTGTATTATATCCGCTTCTGCAACTCGAATAACATTCATCGAGCCTCACCTCGATGCTCGATGTGATGCCAGTTTGAGAGTCATGTTATCACACTCCCCACGTGTTATCCCACCATCACTTTATCCTCGAGTCAGTAGTATGCCACCACACCATTGTGTTGAACCCGCCATTATGTATAATTATTGGCGCACTTGTAATAATTTGTTGAGCAACCCTAGCTCAACCCTGTAATATATTCTATGCTACTGGCTTATTGTATCAAGAACTTGTCTACCAGTGAGGAGGATTTCTCTCATGCTGGACTCAAAAGATTGGTTTTTCAATAATTATTTTTATTGGAAAACTGGTCGTGACAAGCTTGGTACCAGAGCCAGGCTGACTGTAGGAAGCCACTAGGTGCGATCACTAATCGGTTATTAGCATGATAGAGCCGATTTTTTTTTTTGCAATTGTAGTCATTTTCTGACAGTCAGCATAAATTTATGATCTGACCATTCAGGATTTTTGCCTACTTTTGTAGATGGCCGACAACAGCTGCGAGTCTCAGACCTTCGCCAACGTACCCGATGGGTTCGTCAAGCTTCTCTCCTTCATCGTTCAGGTCGCGATGGGGCCATCCGTGCGCCCAGTCTTCACACTCCGCCAGCACAAAGTCAACGACAGTCTGACCATGCACCAGGCCACGGTGCAGTTCAAGGGAGGGCGTGGTGAGTTACACTGCTTCCTGTTCGTGGGAAGAGCCATGCCTACGAAGAGGCATGCTATGCAGATGGCAGCCCGCGAGGCGATAGCTCGCCTCAGGGATGTCCTTCCCGCGATGAAGACTCGTCGCTACCGCTATCTTCCATGTCATGTGCCCTACACCTGTCACTACGCATTCTCCTGCCCCAGAGGAGAACGAGACGAGGCTTTTGAGATGCTTATTGAGTATCTCCGGGCTCTGGAGGCAGCCTTCGACAACCTGGTGGACGACTTCGTGGCTGCCCGCATGGACTCAGTCCATGGCTGCGCCGCCAACAGGAGGGAGCTCCTGCTCACCGCACCGCCACTGACTTTTGTCTCGTCCTCAGCATCTCATGCACCTACTCGTCACCTACCTACCACCGAAGGGTTCAACCAGGCCTTTGCGCCCACTCCAGCGCACACTGCACCACCCGTTGTGCCCACTCCTATTCGTGTTGCTCCGCCCCTGGCACCCGCTCCATCTACCCGATGCGGCTCTTCACGTTTGGAGCCTATTAGTGAGGAGGAGGTCGAGTCCCCAGCCTCACTGCGCCTCACCCTTGGCAGGGCCAAGGAGATCGTCAACATTTCCGGCTGAGTGCGTTTGCCTGTCATGCAATGTACCGCTTTGTAAGATATGTACATAGGTTGTGAGAAGTAGCTTGTTTGCGCATCATGTAGAACTGGAGAAGTGTACTAGCCTAAATAACATGTCAGGATTATGTGCGCATATCCTGAGTGATGTACTGTATAATTATCGCCCGCGTGTAAGATATGTAATGAGCAGTCCTTCTCCGTGCTCAAATCAATTTGTTTTCTTAAGTGATCTTGGTCATTTAAATTATTTGCCATCCTTGTGCATTTTTGGAGTTGTTTTTGGCGACCATATTCACTTTTCTTATGAGTTTTACAAAATATATCCCCAGAGTGAAAAATGTCTCATCCTTGGACTCGCTCCATGCCTACTCCGCCAGAGGAAAATTATGACACTCAACCAGGCAACAATTTCACACAAGGGCAGTCGAGTCAACAGGGCAGTGAAATGGCACTTTCCCAAATGTGCTGCCTTTATGAACAGAGTCAGCAACAACATCGTGAAATGATGAACCAAGTCATCAACATGGGAAATCACCATGGATAGTATCAGCAGCATTCCAAGTTATCTGAGCTACAAAACACGCGTCCCCAAACATTTTCTCATACTGACAAGCCTCTTGAAGCCGAGGACTGGCTTCGAGATATGGAGAGGAAATTAATTATTGCAAAATGTTCAGACCCCGAAAAGGTATTGTATGCTCCGCACTATCTCACAGGAGCAGCCGCATCGTGGTGGGAGAATTTTCTGCACATGCATCCCAACGAAAATGACATAACCTGGGATGATTTCAAGGAAGGTTTCCGTGGTGCGCACATTCCTAAGAGCATTATGAAAATCAAGAAAAGAGAGTTCGATGACCTCAAACAAAGGAACATGACAGTGGCAGATTACAACGGTCAATTTACTCTATTGTCTCGCTACGCCAATGAGGAGCGTATGACTGAAAGTAAGAAGATGGAGAAATTCCTTGACGGTCTGGCGCCCGCGCTTAAATGCCAACTAGTCGTGCACACTTTTCCAGATTTTAAAACTCTGGTGGACAAAGCGATTACTCTGGAAAATGAGAGACGCAGCCTGGAAGATATCCGCAAGCGAAAAAGGGACCAGACCAACCATGCTCGCAATCACCGAAGCAGGACAAATTTCGAAAAGGGTGGGACGCACAAATCCTCATCCAACATCTCACGCCCAATCAAGAATTTTCATGCAAGGGACAAGGAGTTCACATATCGCCCAGGCGTTACCTGTTACACTTGTGGAGAGGAAGGACACTATGCCAAACAGTGTCCCAAGCCTAGAAACTCAACCCCAAAGCCAAACAACGGCGGCAATAATTCAGCGCCCAAGCGAAACAATTTCAATCCCAGCAACAACCACAGGAAGGGTCATCTAAACCACGTAACCAAAGAGGAGGCACAAAATGCTACGGATATCGTACTCAGTACGTTTCCTGTCAACACAATACCTGCAATGGTTTTGTTTGATTCTGGAGCTTCTCACTCTTTCATCTCGAAAAGTTTTGCTTTGCAAAATAATTTTTCAATGCTTCCTTTGGAAAAATCCATGATCATCAAGTCCCCTGGGATTCAGCAAGTTACTCAGAATTACTGTCAGAATGTGGTCATTGAGTTCAAAGGATTGGAGTTTCACGCCAATCTTATTGTACTAGAAAACAAAGGACTAGATGTCATCCTAGGGATGGACTGGCTAACCACCAACAAGGGTTTTATTGACTGTTTCAACCGGACCGTAATCCTCACACACCACCACGGGAAGACAATAAGAGTGTCAGCCAAGGAAGGAAAAAAAACCCGGCAACCAAGATTGAATAAGGTGGACGTTTCTGAGCTAAACAAGGTTCTAGTAGTGTGTGAATTTCCAGACGTATTCCCTGAAGAGCTACCAGGCATGCCACCAGGCCGAGAGATAGAGTTCTGCATTGAGCACGCACCAGGAACCACCCCCATATACAAGAAACCATACCGAATGGCACCATCCGAGTTGGTTGAATTGAAGAAACAAATAAAACAATTGCTGGACAAAGGATACATTCGGGCCAGCTCCTCACCTTGGGGATCACCAATTCTATTTGCCAAAAAGAAGGATGGAACACTGAGATTGTGTATCGACTATCGAGCACTTAACATGGTCACAGTCAAGAACAAATACCCGATGCCAAGGATAAATGATTTGTTTGATCAACTCGCTCAGGCCAAGGTATTCTCAAAAATTGACTTAAGGTCTGGATACCATCAATTAAAGGTGCGAATGGAAGATATCCCCAAAACAGCCTTCACCTCCAGATATGGACTGTATGAGTTCACAGTAATGCCATTTGGATTAACTAATGCCCCTGCATATTTTGTTCACCTCATGAACAAAGTATTTATGAAGATAATGGACAAGTTCGTTGTGGTATTCATCGACGACATTCTGGTATACTCCAAGACACCAGAAGAGCACGCAGAACATCTCAGGATTGTGCTAGGAGAACTCAGGAAACACCAATTGTATGCCAAGTTCAGCAAGTGCGAATTTTGGCTAAGGCAAGTAGGCTTTCTAGGCCACATACTAACCCAAGACGGTATCGCAGTGGACCCAGAGAAAGTCAAGGCCATACTTGGCTGGAAGTCGCCAGCGAGCGTAACAGACATACGTAGTTTCTTGGGAATGGCAGGATATTACCGCAGATTTATTGAAGGATTCTCCACCATAGCCAAGCCTATGACGCTGTTACTCAAGAAAGACAAGAAGTTTGAATGGACAGAAGCCTGCGAAAAAAGTTTCCAAGAGCTAAAGCGGAAATTAACAACAGCACCAGTATTAATTGTGCCAGACATACACAAAAATTTTGAAGTGTTTTGTGACGCGTCCAGAAAGGGTCTCGGATGCGTGTTGATGCAAGAAGGCAAGGTTGTTGCCTATGCTTCAAGGCAACTTCGCAAGTATGAGGAAATTTATCCCACTCATGACTTGGAAATGGCAGCAGTCATTCATGCACTCAAGGAATGGAGGCATTTCTTACTTGGGAATCAATGTGAAATATATACGGATCACAAAAGTCTCAAATATATTTTCACGCAGCCAGAACTAAATTTACGGCAATGATGCTGGTTGGAATTGGTAAAGGATTATGATGTTGGTATCCACTACCATCCAGGTAAAGCAAATGTAGTGGCCGATGCTCTTAGTCGGAACCCCAGCTCCGACGAAAACAGTCTGCAAAGCTTGAGGCCCGAATTCCAACAAGAATTTGCCAAACTCAACTTGATAATGGTAGCAAAAGGCACCATATCAAACTTGGAAATACAACCCGACCTTGTGGAGGGAATTAAAGAAGCTCAGCCGGGTCACCCCAGCATCGAAGGCATCAAAAGAAAGGTAAGTATGGGCAAGGCCTCGGCATTCGTCATAGACGATGAAGGAATATTATGGTACGGAGACAGACTCTGCGTACCAGATATGAAGGACCTCAAACAGCAAATCCTAGCTGAAGCCCACACCGCCCCGTACTCGATCCACCCTAGAGGAACCAAGATGTATAAAGATATTCAGGAAAGATTTTGGTGGCACGGTATGAAGAGGGACATAGCCACCTTCATTGCATGTTGCGACTCTTGTCAACGCATAAAAGCTGAGCATCAGAGGCCAGCCGGACTACTGCAACCGAACAAAATACCTGAGTGGAAATGGGATGAAATAGGGATGGATTTCATTGTCGGACTACCTCGATCACGACATGGGAATGATACCATATGGGTCATCACCGACAGATTAACCAAAGTGGCACATTTCATTCCAGTGAAGACAACCTACAACGCTCAGAGGCTTGCCAGGATCTATCTCTCCCGTATAGTTTGTCTGCACGGTGTCCCGAAGACCATAATATCCGACAGGGCCACTCAATTCGTCTCGAGATTTTGGGAGCATTTACAACAGGCTCTGGGAACTCAACTAGCCTTCAGTACAGCATACCACCCACAGACTGATGGACAAACGGAACGCGTAAACCAGGTTTTAGAAGACATGCTGAGGGCATGTGTCCTCACATATGGAACCAGTTGGGAAGAAAGCCTGCCATACGCTGAGTTCGCGTACAACAATAGCTACCAGGCCAGCCTGCAAATGGCACCATTTGAGGCTTTATACGGACGGAGATGTCGTACCCCGTTGAATTGGTCAGGGACCGGAGACAGCCGCATCTTCGGACCAGACATGCTCAGAGAAGCCGAGGAAAAAGTCAAGCTAATCAGAGACCGACTTAAGACCGCTCAAAGTCGAGAGAAGAGTTATTATGATCAGAAACATCGTAGGGTCAGTTTCAAGCCCGGTGAGTTCGTATACCTGAGAGTATCTCCTATGAGAGGATTGCAACGATTCAAGATTAAAGGGAAGCTAGCACCAAGATTCATTGGACCATTCTGTATAATGGCGCGAAGAGGCATGGTAGCCTACCAGCTAGACTTACCCGAGGAATTATCCGATGTCCACGACGTGTTCCACGTCTCGCAATTGAGGAAGTGCGTAAGCAACCCAGAGAAACAAGTATCCCATGAGAGCATTGACGTGCAACCAGACCTCACTTATCGGGAACGTCTAGTAAGAATATTAGAGGAGTCTGAAAGGAGGACCCGACAGAAGACCATCAAATTCTTCAGAGTCCAGTGGAGCAATCACACCGACAGTGAAGCAACTTGGGAAAGGGAGGATTTTCTTCAGACAGAGCATCCACACTTATTTGAGGGACAGCTGAAATCTCGGGGACGAGATTTTTCCTAAGTGGGTAGGTGTTGTGACACTCCAAAATTTTTAATTTGGTTTTCTTCAAAAACTTTGTTGGGTTTTAAAAGAGAGCATTTAAAATTTCTTTTCTAGAAATCCTTCCTCTTAAAAACTTCCTTTTCTTTGGTAAGGATTTTTATTTTTCCTCAAACTATGGTGTTTGATCATTCAAAACTTCCTCTGATGGTTCCCCTTCTCAAATTATTTTATTGGGAGTTTAGTCTTTTTCTTTTAAAAAGAAACTCTATGAAAATTGGGGATTTTCATATCTTGAACCCCCCCCCCCATGACCTTGTATTTTTGCCCATGGGGTAAAACCTCTCAAAATCCTTTCCTCCTCCTTGTAATCAACCTAAGTTCTCTGTCCCAACTAATCCAAACAAGTTTTTGGATTTTATTCTAATTATTTTTCCTCTCAAATCATTTCTGTCAATTTTTGGAGCTGAGTGTTTTTCAAAGCAAGTACCCTATTTCATTTGAGTTTTGACCTCAAACCAACTCCTCTGGATTGTCCTTAGCATCCACAACCTAGAACCATCTTGATCCACTCCTCCTCTTTTCAAATTTTTCAAATTTCAGCCTCTCCAAGTTTGGACCAGATTTGCCAAATTTGGTGAAATTCATATCTATACTTCTCCAAAAATTCCAACAAAATTCAGGCATCCTACTGGAGCAATGAGTAGCCACTCCACCAAAAATCAGCTCAAGGAAAAATCCCTAGAGGCCAGTATCATTCTGTCGAACACCTTGCATGCACTGTTCCTTGCACTTTCAGTAAATTCAGTAAATATTCAGATTCCAGTGTCGTTTCTCTTCGGCCGCTTCAGTCACGCGTAGACAGTGCCCTTGGCACGTTCCTCGCCGCCTCTTCCTCCTATGTGGAGCACCGCACGCGCGCTTGGCGCCTTCCTGGCATCGGTGGCGCCCTGGCCCGCCTGCGCTGGCGTGTCTTGCGGCGGCCGAACCACCGTAGCAGCCGACAGGGAGCAAAACGGCGGCTCAACGCCGTTCGGCGCCGCCCAACACCCCCTGGCTCTCTGCGTGACCTCATGCACGCCAGCGCAACCCCGCAGCACAGTCACCGTGGCCCGGCAAGCACAGAACACGCTCTCTGCCGCCGACGGACCCGCGCCATCCCGTTCCGACCAAAACTGCCCTAAGCTTCTAATCCAAGTCCGTTTAGCGTTTGAATGGAACCAATGGACCCCCACATTGATGCCCAACCTCCTAAACTCCCCGACCAAGCACTGCGCCGCCGTAATCCATCGCC
>NC_057803.1:586987132-586988946 GCF_018294505.1 Triticum aestivum | reverse complement strand
CCTCGGCCTCCACCTCGATTCGCTCCGGTGAGGCCATCTCCGGCGCCTAAACTTTGTCAGTAGCATCCTCGAGCACCCAGTGAGCTAACCCAAGCGTCAATTTGACCTTCGCAGCTCTCCCCGACGAGATCCATCTCCACCCGAGCCGCCGTCCACCGGAGCAAGGCTCGCCGTCGACGTGGTACTCGCCGGCGACCACCACCACCACCAACCGACGCGGAAGGGCGCCCTGAACACGGAGGTACCCTCCGATCCCCCTACCTCGCCGTGGATCGCCGCCGGCGACCACCGCGGCTCTCGGGCACCGTCGTCCTCTGCCGCCCTTTTGAATTTTTAAACCTGACGGGTGGGACCTGCCCGTCAGCCTCTCTGTCCTTTTCTAAACGAACCGTTTTCTGGAAGCGTATTCTGCCAAATGCGCTTTCCTCCTGGGCTGGCGTATTCTCTATCGAATCGCTTTCTGTTTTTATGAGCTAGCCCCTGGAAACTTTCTGTTTCATTACAGATGAGTCCCTGGACAAAAACCCTTATAACTTTTAAATAGAAAAGTAATTTTGATTGATTCTTTTTCTGTTCTCTTTAAAATTTTGTCTAGTTTTTTATCAGATTTATTTGAAAAATATTTGGAATAATTTTTGTGCACCTCTCGGCATTTACGTTAGCGCGTGTGTTTTCTTTATACCGTAGATACCGAAGGAGGTGACGGAGCCGCGAACTTCACCGAGCTAGGATCCGACTACTTTGAGCCAGCCAAGCATGTTTGAACTTTTGATATGATGAGTGTCTTGGTATGTTTTGCATTTAGTTGGTTTCATGGCATGTTGATGAGCATACCGATGAACGTTATTTTCATGCATTGTTGAGGTAAGTGAGCTCGATGATCCATAGGTGGATGGATGTGAGTATGAATGGCCATGTGTTGGCATGAGGATGGGTAAGATGGCAGTGTTGTAGCATGCCAGTCTTATGCCAGACTATATGACTACAGTGTCAAACCGTATCGGTCCAGTTCCTCCCATTTCCTTCCTTGTACTACCACATGTTTTCCGCAAGGAATATGGATTAGTAAGTTGCAAACCGCTTTCCTGGTACACACCAAAAGGAGAGGCCGGGATGATGGTTCCATGGCCCTGGATTAAAGCCAGTCATCCGGTCAGGGGGCATGGGTGTTTCCGGTTGGGACCAAGAGGGGGGCACCCCTTAGAGCGCGCGTATACAAATTTGATCCCATGCTATTCGAGATTGTGATCTCCCTGTCTCAAAGTTTTTCTTGGACGATGTCTAGGATGAGTCCTGGCATCGAGAGATAGGATGGGTGTGTACTGGTTAGCTGTGTTTTCTTCCGAAATACCGTAAACGGAACTAGTCCTTCGTGACTACGGAAATCCGTTAACTGTGGGAAATTTTTGTACAAACTCTGCAGAGTCATAAATCTCCAAATCATCTTATCCATATCCAAATTTTACGCTGACTTATTCTGACAAGTGCCAGTTTTGGTGACAGATACTCCCGTGAATCACATGAGTGCTAAGCCCGGTTAAATGTTTATTCCTGTGGATGGACTAACCCGTTTATTATCATGAATTGAATATTTATTATGAGTATTATTTACTTGTGAATAAAAGCCCTTTCTGTGATGTCGCTCAGACGTCCGACTGTGGCATTTCTTTTAAAGCCCTTTCTGCGATGTCGCTCAGACGTCCGACTGTGGCATTTCTTTTGAAGCCCTTTCTGTGATGTCGCTCAGACGTCCAACTGTGGCATTTCTTTTAAAGCCCTTTCTGTGATGTTGCTCAGATGTCCGACTGTGGCAT
>NC_057803.1:586963024-586987122 GCF_018294505.1 Triticum aestivum | reverse complement strand
TTCGTTTAAAGCCCTTTCTGTGATGTCGCTCAGACGTCCGACTGTGGCATTTCTTTTAAAGCCCTTTCCGTGATGTCGCTCAGACGTCCGACTGTGGCATTTCTTTTAAAGCCCTTTCTGTGATGTCGCTCAGACGTCCGACAGTGGCATTTCTTTTAAAGCCCTTTATGTGGTGTCGCTAAGACGCCCGACTGTGGCATGATTTTCTGTTATTATTTGTTCACCTTTCGAGGCGTCGCTTCAGACACCCGATTGGTTTTCATTTATATTTTGTTGGGATTTCAGGGGGACTACCGCCGTTTCCCTTGTACTTACTTCGTTATGCAAATTTTTGGATGTGCATTGGAAAGATTAATCATGAAGCGTTCATGCATGCATTTGGTATATCTTACGTCCAAACTGTCTTGCGAGTACTTTCAAAGTACTCACTGGCTTGTTGATTTGGCCAGATGCTGACGAAGGCGATCTCTTGGATGAAGAGTTCGATAGCGAGTCCGACGCCTAGAGGAATCCTAGTCAGTCTCGTGCGACCCTGGATTTGGTCACTGTATTATATCCACTTCCGCAACTCGAATAACATTCATCGAGCCTCACCTCGACGCTCGATGTGATGCCAGTTTGAGAGTCATGTTATCACACTCCCCACGTGTTATCCCACCATCACATTATCCTCGAGTCAGTAGTATGCCACCACACCATTGTGTTAAACCCGCCATTATGTATAATTATTGGCGCGCTTGTAATAATTTGTTAAGCAACCCTAGCTCAACCCTGTAATATATTCTATGCTACTGGCTTATTGTATCAAGAACTTGTCTACCAGTGAGGAGGATTTCTCTCATGCTGGACTCAAAAGATTGGTTTTTCAATAATTATTTTTATTGGAAAACCGGTCGTGACAACGAACAGGCTGCGTATCTGGATTCGTCTCGTCGTTCTGAGCAACTTTCATGTACAAAGTTTTTCCATCCGAGCTATGGTTTATTTTATATTAATTTTAAAAGTTATAATCAAATTCTGGAATTTAAATTAATTCAAAATAAAAAGGGGAATTGCTAAATGCACACAGAAGTGTGCACAGTAGTGGCTTGTGAGGCTGATAGTGGAACCCAGTTGACTGCCAAGTCAGCAGTCAACAGGTCCGCTTTGACTGGTCAAAGGTCCAGCAGGGACCCGCCGGTCAGTGACTAGGCTAGTCCAGTCAGCAGTTTCACTTGGTCAAACTGGACAGCGGGCCGACCTATCATTGGCTGTTCTGTTAATTAACAGTGGTTAATTAGGTTAAGCAGTTAATCAGTTTAATTAAATTAGGATTAGTTAAGTTAATTAATTGTTTAATTAATTAATTAATTATTTTAATTATTGTTTATTTATTTTATAACATTTTATTTATTTCGATCTGGGGCAAGGCCCGTTTGTCATAGGCCCTAGGGGCCTTTAGCGGGCAATGGCCTTAGCGGGCAGCGGGCGCGAGGCGCGTGGCCACAACCGTAGCCTGAGTAGGGCGGCGCGACAAGCAGGGCAGTAGGCAGCGGACAGGGGACGCGAGGCGACGACGGGCGGCAGAGCACGAGCCGACACGAAGCTACAGCAGCGGTGGCTGCAGCGGCGCCGGCAACAGCAGCAACGCGGCACGGGGCGGTGAGCACGGGCGGCCACGGGGAGGAGCAGCGACGCCGGGCGAAGCAGGGCGCGCGCGGGTGGAGGTGGCCGTGGACAGGGGTGCGCCAGTTAGCGGCAGTGGCGAGCAGAGGGAATGGCAGGGCGCGACCAGATGGGCGGGGTCAGGCGCATGAGTGCAGTAAGGCTGGGGCAAACAGCCAGCACGCGGGGCTTGGAGTTTGGGGCGCAGCTAACGCGCGCGAGCACGGTCAGGGGCGGCTCGGTGAGCGCGAGGTCGTCGTGAGCTTCGGGGGCGAACGGAACAACGCCAATCGACGGTGGGATCGACGGGGAAGAGGGGAACGGACATGGCTCACTGGGAGGAGGTCGATGGAGAGCTCGGGACGGTCGGAGTGGTGTCAGAGAGGTGGGCCGACGCGGTGGTGGTGGTGGCTGAGGCGGACGGGGATGACCGGCGAAGGAGAGGCAGGGACGGGGAGTCTAGCGGGGGGAAGAGTTGGGGAAGCGGCGAGCGACGGCGTCGGGGGCGGCTCCGGGACGACGTGGCGGCCTGCTGGGCTGAGGCCCAGTTGGGGGGGGTCACCCTATTTGTTTTACTTTGTTTTTGCTTTGCCTTTTTCTTTTATTTCTTTTCTGTTTTATTTAATTTTAGTTTTACAAAATACAAAAGTTGCAGCTAAAATAGTATTATTATTTATGCCACCGTCACAATTAATTTTGGCACCTAAAATAAGATAGTTTTTAATTGTTTATTATTTTTAAAAGCATTTAAATAATTGTTTAGTCCCTGTTTTATTCACCTTAGAGTACTTAAACATTTTTTAAAAGTGGGGTTTCTTCACCACAATTACCTATGCATTATTTGGCACAACCCGAACATTTTAGTTTTAAAGTTTGAAAACTTTTGATGTTGGCCTTTAATCAATTTTGAATTTGAATTGGTTTTGAACTAACACGAGATTAGCAACAGTAATTGAAGTGATGTGGCATCATTAGTAGAGGGTTACTGTAGTTTAATTTTCCGGGCGTCACAAAAGGTTGTCCATCTCACACAGTTTTCATGTGGTAAACATTTGCGCAAGGTGGCCTAACGCAAACAGTTTTCAAGAGGAAGTCGTGCGTGATTGTTCATTGATCCAACACGGTTTATTCCTAGAAACTATGTGCGTTGCCTGAGGTCATTGCCCACGGTATTTTTTAACAACCGTTTGCAATAGCAAAACCCAATTAGCAAGCTAATTCGCCACTAGCAGGCTAATTATCCGATTATTCATAATCCATTTATTAATCTAATTGACAATTCATATTAAGCACACAATATATTTCATTTTCATAATTCAAATACATCAGAGTACAATATATAGCTTCAGCACTCAGCTACCCCATTACACAACTACACCAGGACCAAGTTTCACATGCAACATCTATAATCTTTCGAAATTAGCATCATAGACGGTACATAGACAGATGTATCTCATCTGGAAAACTGCTGAAGCGGAAGGCAAATATTGAGCCTTCATTGATGTTGAAGGTCTTTGTAACTTTGGGCCAGTGCCTGTGGAAGATTAACCGTCCATCCTTCGTCCTCTTCAAGAACACTTCAATATTGAACCGTGGGTGTTGTATGAATACCTTCCTCGCCTCCTGACTAAGGATGGCAATTTTATCCATGGACATGGATACCCATGGATATCCAACCCTAATGGTAGGGTTTGGATATGCTTTTGCACCCATGGGCAGCGCCCAAACCCGACCCGATTACTCGTGGATAGGGCATGGACATAATCTTGTACCCATGGATATATCCAAACCCGACCCGATCGTCTGACTTAACGAGCAATATTTTGCAACCCCTACCCCATATTCACATGTCCCACTATAATTTTATCCTTTATCTAAAACATTGTCGGTGTACTAGAGTAGGGGTACCCTAGTATCCCGAACTTGTGCACGGGCAGTAGCAGCCTCCCGCGGCAAGGCTTGCCGGGTGACCGCCAAGGTCCTCCGTGGTTCCTTTGGAGCCATTCAAGAACAAAGTATCCAAGACCAAGAAGACAAGACCCCGGCAAGAGGAGCTTGCCGGGAAGGCCAACCAAGGCATTCTCAAGGAACTTGCCGCGACGCACCACGCGTCCCGGCAAGGCCCGGTGAGCGACAAGCTCCCGGACGCGACAAGACAACGACCGCGGCAAGCCCCCACTCCGTACCCGCGCTCCAGCACATCCACCAACGTGTCACCCTGGGACCCTTCCAGGCGTACGTGGCGGGAAGCTGTGCAGCCAGCGGTGCATGGTGGTAAGCGGCGCTGACAAGACTGCCATCATGGCGAGCGGTGGCACCCCAGGCGGTCCCTTTTTTACTGTTTGGGCGACTCAGACGGGCATTTAATGCCCTTGTCCCCTGCTGTCAGGGTTAGGTATGATACACTGTAGCAGGTAGTTGTACCGACCGCAACACCTGTGCAATTTTTACCCTTGTCTACATTGCCACCTGTCGGTGACCCCTTGAGCATATAAAAGGAGGCCCATGCGCAATGTAGAGGGGGAGGACACTCAGAGAACACACACGCTCGGTCTCGCTAGCTGCTGGTGTGTACTGTAGCACTCTGCGCTCCCGAGCAAGAACTCAATACAATCCGCAAAGCAGGAGTAGGGTTTTATGCATCCATGCGGCCCGAACCTGGTAAATCGCCCGTGTGCCTTGCCTCGATCTGCTCTTCGTGCGACCTCCGCCCCCCGCCGAATCGAAAGGGGCTCGGTCCGCCGGTCCCATAGGTGTTCGTGGGTTAGTCCCCCGACATCTTTGGTGCGCCAGGTAGGGGGTTGCGTCGAGGTTGTGTGAACCTGATCCGGCATTCGCATGGGCTAAATCTTCATCGTCTTCATCGACATGCCGCCGAAGAAGAAGGCTTCGGAGGCGGCTGCTCCGTCCGCGCCGAACCCGCCGCCGTCGGAGCGAACGGCGGGTGGGGTAGACGCTGGAGGAAGAACGGGCGTCGACGAGGGAGCACACGGTGCTGCCAGATCCAAGGACAAGGCTGTGCTACTCATCGGCGGCGTAGCCGGCTCCCACGACGACCGGGCGCACTCCAAGACCTCGGCGTCCGTGCATGCACCGCGCCCATCCCAGGAGGCGCGGGACCGGCAGCGTTATGGTACTCACAATGCCATACGTTTTCTGGACCAAGATCGAGCTGGCGGATCTCGGAGTGCTCAAGACCAGCATGCACGCCAACATGCTGGCATGAGCGCGGCACGGTCGCCTGGACGAGATACTGCTCCTTCTAACGTAGTTAGAAGTCCGAGCATATCCCGCTCCTCGCACCATTCGCCGCCGCCACCCGTCACCTCAGTAGAAGCTTTGGCGCGAGCTCAACTGCTCCTAAACTACCCTCCAGCGGCAGACAAGATTGACGACTGGAGGGCCACCATTCAAAGAATCATCGGCTTCGCCAACGGCGACACTCCATGGTAGCCGAGCACATCGCAGCCGCGGCAAGTCAGCCAGGCACGAGCTGGTGGCGACAAGACCGGTGGGGGTGCAACCACTATGCACTCTCCGCCTCGAAGGCCAAGATCGCCGACTAGCCGGATCCACGTCGACAGCGACTCCACCGCATCGTCAGATCCACGAGCTCATCGCGATCAGCGCCAAGTTCTTCACGAACGACAGCAAGAAGACGCTCGTACTCGCATCGAGCATCGAAGAGAAGTGCGGCGTCAATCAGACCAGCGCGCTGGGCCCTCTATCGACATGCATGCACCAGGGGAATCAGGCGACTTGCCGTACGCGGTAGGTTGCCCTGCGTTCACTCGTGAGCTGTGGCAAGTCCAGTGGCCCAGCACGAAGAATTTCAAGCCAGATGTACCAGAGAAGTATGACGGCAAGTCGCATCCGTCGGAGTTCCTCAGCATCTACACCAACGCGGTGCAAGCTGCCGGGAGGCGAGACGACAAGATCCTTGCCAACTACTTCCCTCTAGTGATCAAGCCCAATGTCAGGTCCTGGCTCATGCACTTGCCGGAAAACTCCATATCTTCCTAGGCAGACCTATGCCATCAGTTTGTCGGCGCCTTTATAGGCGGCCACAAACCTCATGGCCAAGAGAGTGACCTTCACCTACTCGTCCAGAAGGAAGGAGAGCCCCTGCGCAAGTACATTCAGAGATTCAGCCGTGTACAGCACAACATCCCAAATATCCACCCTGCCGTGGTCATCAGCGCGTTCCATCAGAACGTGCGTAACCGCAGGATGCGGGAGGAGATGGCGATGAGCAATATCAGAGACGTCAGTGAGCTGTATGCCCTGGCCGACAAGTGTGCACGTGCTGAAGAAGGGAGGAAACTCCCCGGAGAGAATACAACAGCAGGAGGATCTGACAGTGAGGATGCTGCCCCGGCAAGGAAAAACCGGCGGCGGAACAACAGGAAGAAGAAAGGCAAAGATGTGCTAGTCGTTGAGCAGTCCGGCAACGAAGGTGGCGCCAAGAAAGCCAAAGCTGGTAGCTCCGGCAAGGAGATTGCCGCATGCACCAACTGCCAGGCTGTGGCGGCCGCCGACAAGCAGGACGGCACCGACAAGCAGTACTGCAAGATCCACCGCACCAAGGGCCATGACCTCCAGAGCTGTAAGAAGGTCGAGCAGCTTGTCCAGCAACAAAAGGCTGAGTACGAGCGGCGCGACAAGGAGAGGGCCCAAGGAGGCGCTGGAGAAGCCGGCAAGAAGCGCGCCGGCCGGGGAGGACGCCGCGGCAAGGCCAAGCAACGGCAAGGAGACATACCTCCCCGTGGCCGCGACAAGGATGAAGATGACGACGACGATGACGAAGACATGGATGATGTCGAGACCAGTGAGCAGGAGTTCCAGAAAGCTACAGAGGTCTTGTGCGTTGACGGTGGTGCATCTCTGCATACTTCACACCGCCAACTCAAGCAGTGGATGCGGGAAGTCAATGCGGCAGAACCACCTGTCAAGTCACGAAGCTTCTAAAATGGTCCAGCACGCCTATCATCTTTGATATTGAGGACCACCCTAATCGCACTACTGCGGTCGGGTGCTTGCCGATGTTGGTTTCACCAACTATCCGCAACCTCAAGGTCACTAAGATGCTAGTTGACGGCGGGGCCGGCTTGAACCTGATCTCCTCCGCTGTACTCCAGAAACTCCAGATCCCTGACAGCGAGCTCGAAGAGACCGGCACATTCCAAGGAATCAGCCCGGGAAGGAGCAAGCCGAAGGGAAAGGTCACGTTGCCAGTAACATTTGGCAGCGAGTTGAACTTCAGGACTGAGAGGGTCACTTTTGACGTTGCCGATTTTCCAATGCCTTACAATGGGATACTCGGCCGTCCAGCACTCGCCAAGTTCATGGCAGCCTCTCACTACGCATACAACATGCTGAAGATGCCAGGCCCGATAAGCGTCATCTCTGTCCCTGGCGACAAGAAGGATGCTCTTATCTGCGCCGACAAGATCTACCGGGAAGCAGCAGCCGCAACAGATCGCAAGTCACTTGCCGCTGAAGCTCCCAGGGGGAAGAAGAAGACCAAGTCCGGCAAGAGTTCTGGTGCCCACTCCGGCAAGCGCACCTCTTCGGAGTGCTGCGCTGCCGTCGAGGACGCACCATCGAGCTCCACCGGCAAGTGTAAGAAGGCAATGGCAGCTCCGCCAGAAACCAAGAAGGTGTCCGCCAAGGAGGACGGCACTGGTGGTACCTTCACCATCAGTGCCACGCTTGACCCTAAATAGGAAAGCGCGCTCATTGCTTTCCTGCGGGCGAACGTCGATGTGTTTGCATGGCAACCGTCTGACATCCCGGTGTTCCCAGGAAAGTAATTGAGCACCATCTTTCCGTTTGTCCTCATGCGCGGCCCGTCAAGCAGAAGGTCAGGAAGCAAGCAGTGGAGCGCCAAGAATTCATTGCAGAAGAAATCAAGAAACTGGAAGCAGCAGGCCTTGTCAGAGGAGTGCTCCATCCTACGTGGTTGGCCAATCCTGTAGTCGTGCGCAAGGCAAACGGGAAATGGAGGCTTTGTATCGACTTTATCGATGTTAATAAAGCTTGTCCCAAAGACCCGTTTCCCTTGCCGCGCATTGACCAGATTGTTGACTCCACGGCCGGATGTGACTTGCTTTCGTTTCTTGACGCATGCTCAGGATACCATCAGATCTTCATGGCAGAAGAGGATGAGGAGAAGACCACATTTATTACACCATGTGGCACATACTGTTTCGTACGGACGCCTTTCGGTTTGGAAAATGCGGGTTCAACATTTGCAAGAGTAGTTCATGTCGCTCTTGAGCCACAAATACACAGAAATGTGTAAGCCTACATGGATGACATAGTGGTCAAGAGCAAGGACAGGGCGACTCTGATTCAAGATTTAGACGAGACCTTTGCAAATCTGCGCAAGATCAACCTCAAGCTCAATCCCGAGAAGTGTGTGTTTGGAGTCCCTTCCGGCAAGCTTCTCGGGTTTTTCGTGTCTCAACTGGGAATTGAAGCCAATCCCGACAAGATCAAGGCCATTGAGCAGATTGAAGCACCAAAGCGCGTCAAGGATGTACGAAGACTTGCCGGTTGCGTGGCTGCTCTCAGCAGGTTTATCTCTCGGTCTGCTGAGCACGCCCTGCCGTTTTTCAAAATATTGAAAAACGCAGGTCCAATGAAATGGACTCCGGAAGCGGAGGCTGCGCTGCAGAACTTGAAGAGATACATTTCCTCCACTCCAACACTTATCGCACCTAAACCACAAGAGAAGTTGCTGCTGTATATAGCGGCAACCAATCAAGTGGTTAGTGCTGCGTTAGTGGCAGAGAGGAAGGCAGATGACGAGCCAGCAACCGCGGCAAGCGCATCCAGCGACAAGCAGGGTGCTTCCCCGACAAGCTCTAGTCCCGACAAGGATGGATCTGCGTAGACGCACGAGGAGATACAGAAGAAAATGGTGCAGCGCCCAGTTTACTTTGTCAGTTCCCTTCTGCAGGGGGCTAGGTCAAGGTATTCTGGCGTGCAGAAATTGCTTTTCGGCCTTCTCATGGCCTCGAGAAAGCTGCGCCATTACTTCCAAGCACATGAGATCACAGTTGTCACTCGCTTTTCGCTGAAGAGGATACTGCAGAATCCAGAAGCAATAGGCAGGATTGTTGAGTGGGCACTGGAACTGTCAAGCTTTGGCCTCAAGTTTGAAAGTACTTCAACTATCCAAAGCAGAGCATTAGCAGAATTCATAGCAGAGTGGACGCCAACACCAGATGAAGAAATTCCAGAAATGAGCATCCCCGTCAAGGAGGCAAGCAAAGAGTGGCTGATGTACTTTGATGGTGCCTTTTCGCTGCAAGGCGCCGATGCTGGCGTGCTGCTTGTCGCACCCACCGGAGAGCACCTCAAGTACGTAGTCCAGATGCACTTTCCCAAGGAGCAAGTGACAAACAATACTGCAGGGGGCGATGCGGCAGCGAAGAAAATCTGCACCAACGGCACCTACAGTGAGCCCGGCAAGCCTGAGGCGTTGGATCCTGGTGACGGCAATCTTCAGCCTAGCGTCTTCTGGGGCCACGTCACTCCAATCGCCGCCGCGTGCTGCTGGGGTTTGGCGCCGGGCGGTAAACGGCTGCGGGTTCTCCTCGACGATCCAGCACCAATCTGCTCTCCACTCCTCCCACTTGCCGCAGAATTCTCCCTCCAGATAAGTCTCCTTCTTGCCGGCCCTCGAGATCCAGGCGATTCCGCCGGATAAAGGCTCTCCTCTCTATACTCGGGGCATGAAGAAGTGGCGGAAAAGAGCTACGTTTGGGTGGACTTGGACGAAGTTTTCGCAGAGATGTGCGAGTCCGAGGAGGAAGAGGAGTTGATCTCCAATGAGCCGCTCGTATCCTCGGCGGGCTCGCTCGGCTCGACGGCAGGCCTGGCAAGCTCTTCTCCGCCAGCGAGCCCCTCTCGCTCGGTACGGCTTGCCGCCTCCGCTGCATCTGCCTCCTCCACGGTGAATCCAAACTCGCCCGCGGCTGCGGCTGCCGCCGCTGCTTCCAGCCTGGTGGCGATGCGCTACAACTCCGCTTCGGTGGTGTCACGGGTGAGGCCATCCTTCTCGTCGGAGTGGACCGCCACTTCCACCAAGCCGTCGAAGAACTCCTGCACGACATCGTCTTCGGGCTCCAGCCAAGTTGAAACAATTCCATGCGAGTCGCACAGCGGCATCATTGCACGGATGCGGTCGAGCGCGGAATTGTTGCATAGCGGAACGACGCCCTGTGGCAACCTGAACACTTCGGGATGCTCAGGGTCGTACTTAAACAGCTCCTAAAGCATTGCGTTAAGCTCCAGAACAGTGAAGTTGAAGTTGAGGCCCGGACGCAGCCTCATGATATCTGCCGCGTTCTTGAACTCCCAGGCGGGCCTCCCCCGTTCCTGCAGGGGGGCGATGCGGCAGCGAAGAAAATCTGCGCCAACGGCACCTAAAGTGAGCCCGGCAAGCCTGAGGCATTGGATCCTGGTGACGGCAATCTTCAGCCTAGCGTCTTCCGGGGCCACGTCACTCCAATCGCTGCCGCGTGCTGGTGGGGTTTGGCGCCGGGCGGTAAATGGCTGCGGGTTCTCCTCGACGATCCAGCACCAATCTGCTCTCCACTCCTCCCACTTGCCGCGGAATTCTCCCTCCAGATAAGTCTCCTTCTTGCCGGCCCTCAAGATCCAGGTGATTCCGCCGCATAAAGGCTCTCCTCTCTCTACTCGGGGCATGAAGAAGTGGCGGAAAAGAGCTACGTTTGGGTGGACTCCGACGAAGTTTTCGCAGAGATGTGCGAAAACTGCCATGGTCAGAACGGCATTGGGGGTGATGTCAAGGAGGTGGAACCCGTAGGTGTTCATGAGGTCGCAGAAAAATTTAGAGAAAGGCGGGCAGAGCCCGCAGTAGAAGAACAAGGCGAAGAACGGGTATCCATTTGGAGCCGTTTTCCAAGCGGCAGCCGGAAGTACCTTCGTGCGCGGATGCGCACACGTCTCCGTCGACCAGAAGAGGTAGTAGTCCTCCCTCAGCTACCTTGCGCCGAGCCTGGGGGGGGGAGATTGCCCGCTCCATCCGCAGCGCCGCAAGCCGCTGTGCCTCGGTCGTCTTCACAGCCTTCCCCTTGTCGGCCTTCGGAGCCATGGCGGAAGTGGTGGAGGAGGCCGACGTCGTTGGTGATGCTGGTGGCGATGGGGGGCGGGGCGCTGCTCTCTTTCGGCTTTGGGAAGAAGAGGGAGCGGTGGAGATTTCCGAGATTGAAGCAGCAACTGGCGAATGGGTGCACTACCCCTGTTTCCCCTGCTTATAAAGAGGGAGGGGGCGGACGTTCCGCATTTCCGAATAAACAAACCACCTACGATCTCTCCCAGAACGCCGCATTCAACGCGTGCCGTTCGGGGAGGGCGCGGTGGATACGGAGTGGGATACGGCGTAACTTAGGCCGCGCGTGCCCGTGCCCTGTTTTGGGCCTGGCCCAACAGCGCTCGGCACCGTGTATGGATCAGGCCCGGGGGCTCCTGTCAGTGTACTAGAGTAGGGGTACCCTAGTATCCCGAACTTGTGCACGGGCAGTAGCAGCCTCCCGCGGCAAGGCTTGCCGGGTGACCGCCAAGGTCCTCCGTGGTTCCTTTGGAGCCATTCAAGAACAAAGTATCCAAGACCAAGAAGACAAGACCCTGGCAAGAGGAGCTTGCCGGGAAGGCCAACCAAGGCATTCTCAAGGAACTTGCCGCGACGCACCACGCGTCCCGGCAAGGCCCGGTGAGCGACAAGCTCCCGGACGCGACAAGACAACGACCGCGGCAAGGCGCTTGCCGTGGCAAGCCCCCACACCGTACCCGCGCTCCAGCACATCCACCAACGTGTCGCCCTGGGACCCTTCCAGGCGTACGTGGCGGGAAGCTGTGCAGCCAGCGGTGCGCGGTGGTAAGCAGCGCTGACAAGACTGCCATCATGGCGAGCGGTGGCACCCTAGGCGGTCCCTTTTTTACTGTTTGGGTGACTCAGACGGGCATTTAATGCCCTTGTCCCCTGCTATCGGGGTTAGGTATGATACACTGTAGCAGGTAGTTGTACCGACCGCAACACTTGTCCAATTTTTACCCTTGTCTACGTTGCCACCTGTCGGTGACCCCTTGAGCATATAAAAGGAGGCCCATGCGCAACGTAGAGGGGGAGGACACTCAGATAACACACACGCTCGGTCTCGCTAGCTGCTGGTGTGTACTGTAGCACTCCGCGCTCCCGAGCAAGAACTCAATACAATCCGCAAAGCAGGAGTAGGGTTTTACGCATCCGTGCGGCCCGAACCTGCGTAAATCGCCTGTGTGCCTCGCCTCGATCTTCTCTTCGTGCGACCTCCGCCCCCCGCCGAATCGAAAGGGGCTCAGTCCGCCGGTCCCATAGGTGTTCGTGGGTTAGTCCCCCAACAAACATCCAAAAGAAATTACACAATCCCCACCATAACATACTCCAATACACATTCTCATCCTATTATCTACACTAATTAAATGACTTGTCGTTGAGAATCGGTGCCATCTCCTTGAGTTACTCCTCTCATAGCCCCAGAGGTGGCCGCCGCTGCCAGCCACTACCCCCACATAAGGTGGATCGCTACAGAAGCCACTACTGGTCTACGACAACCCAGCTCCATATCTCCTTGACCCCTCCGTCTTCGCTTTTCCACACACGCCTTGATGCATGGCCGCAACAGTGGGACAATGCAAGGGCTATGAATGCACGGCAGGGAGTGAGCATGCCAAGGCAGAGTGCACATTGTGCAATGAGTTATGTCTTATGTATAGGTCTTGAGTGGACCCGATGGATATCCAATGGGTATGGATATCCATCGGATTTGGACATGGTCACAATTTTTCGCCCATGGATATTTCATGGATGGGCTAGGACTGCCTTCATGGATATGGATATGGATTTGATATTGTTCAACCCGATCCAAAACCGACCCATTGCCATCCTTACTTCTGACCATACAGGTGGTTTGAGAGGTAATCATTAGTGAACTGCTTTGGAAAGGCCTGAAAACAAGGATGTGTGCATAAATATCTTCTCTATATTGGAAATGGGGCAAAGGAATAAAAAAAGGCAAGGTATAATAGTTGGTACCATCCTGTAGTGAACTGATGTCTTCTTCATTGTGCAGACAAAGATCTTGTTGTTTTTGTCGCTAATTTCTTTATCCTAACAATCTTTCTGAGTTTCTTGACTTGACTGATATTCATGGACAACTCATTTCCCCATATGCAAAAAGGGTCGAACAGTGGGTCAAAACCTCTGACAGCAGGACCTACATGTGCAAGACCAAATTGTTAAAAACCTAAATATTAGAATGGTTCCTGCAATTGCACAATTATGTGCTATTAGACAACGGACCATGCATGTGCTAACCTTGATTGTAAACCTCAGTGCTTCCCATTGTTTCCCTGCAACACATATACGGTAGTTAGTCATCACGTTAAGTAAGGGTTCGCATGCTATCAGTAAAATGTGTTGATGAAAAATAATCACATTGCAGATTCACCAGATTAATTCAAGCCATAGGGAAAACCCATTTATCCAAACCAAGCATGATTAAGAACTAGGAAATATAGCACCTATATATGTTTCTCATTTATTAAGTGCAGCCAAATTCGATGTATTCCTCACATGCACAACAATACAAAATTCTACCCACGACAATTGGACATCGCATTGCAGAATTGAACCAAGCAGTTAACTAAACACCACAACAAATTAACCAAACATTAACTGAGAACCACATTGCACAATATAACATTGAACCAAGAAGTTAACTAAACACCACAACAAATGAACCAAACATTAACTGAGCACCACATTGCACCATATAACATACTCCTAATAGAATATCAGACAATTAACCCAACAGTTAACTACAGCCAATTGTAGCAATTGTATTTGTTTATCATGTATTTACCACAACCAAATTCAATTTATTCCTCACATGGCATACAATAACAGAATGCACCCACAATTTTGTAAAGATAAATTCGATTTATTTCTCACATGGAAGACAATACAAAATTGCAGCCTGAAGAATTGAACATCACATTTGCAGAATTGAACCAAACAGTTAACTAAAGACAACAACTAATTAACAAAACAGTCAATAAGTGAGCACCACATTGCATGACATATAGAACATATACACTAGAGCAACAGATTGCATGGTAAAATTAGATAGCACAATTCACTAGAATTTGTGAAGGAAAGGCAGGAGCAGCACACGCAATGGGTAAACTGAGCATGCATAACCGGCGTAGCTAGCAAATGGCAATGTGATCCTTCAAGATCTGGGGGTCGGCATGAATGGCAGCCATCACGACATCATCCGCATGTGCGGCCGCGATTTGCTTCTCCACTGCCAAATGCTCCTTGAGGTCCTGGCTATACTGCATGCACCATGGCTTAGGTCGGCGCTTATTTGGTGGAGGGGTCGGTGATTTGGGTGGAAGGTGTCACGCCGGTGGTCGGGGCATGTGGGATGTGGAAGGAGGAGGAGGATGGGGGTTGGGTGTGGATTACCTGCCTGGATAGGCGAGGCCGAGCAGCGTGAAGGAGGGTCGCCGGCGAGGAGGCGGCGGCGCTGCAAGCAAGGAGTGAAGGTTTCAACTTGGAAAGGAAGGTGGAAAGAGGGGAAATGTGGCTTTTGGTAAGGGGGAGGGGGCGGGAAGGTAGATATTTCTGTGGAAGCCGAAAATTTGGAATCGCTTCAGCCAAAAAACTGGCGCGCAAAGTGTCATCAGACCGACGGTGGTCCAAGATATTTTGTGTTGCATCTCACACGGTTGGTGATAATAAACTATGTGCGATCTACTTGATTTATCATCTTGATCATTTGAATTACGTAATGGGGTCACAGCTACAAAGGATGGTGTTTGAATTGTTAGAACTTTTATCTGCAGTGAACATGCAACTATAGGTGTGTTATCAAAAAATTGGAATGATTCAGGATTCGCTTGTACATTTTTATACATTAATTGGGTTTTCCAGCCATTTTATGCGCATAATTCAAATTTGAACAACATGCACATGCTCCAGTGCATATAAATTTATTGAAAAATCAAATATGTGTCCTTGGTTGCATGCTTAGGTCCCATGCAAGAAATGGGAATGAATTTGAAACACCTTGCCACCGTCACTCGGCCGCAAAACATTAAGATGCCTGGTTTTTAAATTCTAGTAAATCAAAAACTCATCTAAAATTCATGAAACTTGGCATGCTATCATGGAGCGGCATAGATTAAGCAGTCATTCTTAATTTATACAAACAGTTCAACTCGACAGCTGAATCGACCAAACTTCCCTCCAATTGTTGCCAACCACGTACTGAAATAGCTAGTTCAACTATATAGTAGCTAATTTTAAGTACGTTGTATAGTTTGACCACACATCTATAGTCAGATGAACTGAACAAAATAGCCCCTAAATACTACTACTACCACGGAGGGGCTTTGTGCTACTTCGGCAGCCTCTCCTCTGCCGAGCGCGCTCAATAAGAGGCAGAGGAGGAGGAGGAGCTACCGGCGAGCTGGACAAATGCAATACGGTGCCTGCCGCTGCTGCACGTTCAGTGATGCTCGCCAGCTCGAACGCCCACTGCCGCTCCAGACCATCCCTCTCGAAGTGACCGGACTACTCGTAGATCTCCTGATTCCTCGCCTATGCGTCGGCGTGTGCTGCGGCCACGGCTGCGGTAAGGCTCTTTGCGTGCTCGACGAGGCTCCTCCTCCCGCAGGAACTTGATGTAGCGCGGAAGGTCGCTGACGCATGTGCGGGCCTCCACCTCCGTCCCCTCCTTCGGGTGGTGGTGGCGGATCGGGTGATGATCCCGGCGGTCGATGGTGAGCTGGCGGCCACGGCGGCCGCGACCACCACCTTCTGCCTTCGGGCTGCGGTGGCGGAGCGGGTGATGGCCACGGTGGACGACAGTGGGGTGGCGGCCATGACGGCCACATCCCGCCTTCGGGCCGCGGCGGCGGAGAGGGAGATGGCCCTGGCTTTCGACGGTGGTGTGGCGGCAACGGAGGCCGGCAACAGCTGTCGACGGGCAGCGGCGGCGGACCGTGTGGTGGGTGTTCCGCGCACACCCAACAGGGATGCCACGCGCACTACACTATGTGAGGGACTGCGCCGCCACCGCGTTGTAGCCTCCCATCTGGAGCTGTCCTCTGATGACGGTGGAGTGGCTGAGCGATGACGACGGACTGGTGCCATTGGCGATTGTGGGAGAAGCAGACGACATAAGCTACAGGGAGGGAGGGGAAAATGCGACGCAGGACTCGCCGGCTGTGAGGGTTTTTATAGCAGGCCGGTAAGCATTGGGATTTTGGGGGATTTCACCGAGTCGGGCGGGAAGCTTGCGCGGGAACCTGCGAGGTTGCGTGTGAATGGGCTCACCGACGATTCATTGGCGCTACCATTTGGCCAAAAGAACGCCCCCACGCGTTGCGCAAGCTTGAGTTGTAAGCCGTCTGTGGCAGCGGGGTGACAGGACGTGCAAGAGGAGGACGAGAGGACACGTACACATACATTTAATAAAAAAAGGTTTGCGATTTAATTACCTACTATACCCCCGTCCTGGTTTATAAGTTGGATTTAACTAATAAAATACGAATGCATGTCGCCATAGATTATATCATTGGAGTTGTATTTGGACATAGTTTCCAGCTATACAATTTTTGTAACATGCATTAACACTTTTTTGGTTAAATTTAAGGTTATACACCAGCAAGCGTTTACCCGCAATATACATGGCTTATTCCATCAAAACAGCTCTGATGGATCAACTGTCTGCCACGTATCGCACACGCAACTCTAATCTGATTCGTGCTTGATGTCTCCGACATCGATGCCGGTGTCAAAACCGGCAGATCTAGGGTAGGGGGTCCCGAACTGTGCGTCTAAGGTGGATGGTAACAGGAGACAGGGGACACGAAGTTTTACCCAGGTTCGGACCCTCTTGATGGAGGTAATACCCTACGTCCTGCTTGATTGATATTGATGAATACGAGTATTACAAGAGTTGATCTACCACGAGATCGCAATGGCTAAACCCTGGAAGTCTAGCATGTATGACTAAGGTATTGAGTATATCCTATCCGGACTAAGTTCTCCGGCTTATATAGACACCGGGAGGATCTAGGGTTACACAAGGTCGGTTGTAAAGAAGGGAATTTGCATATTCTGTCGCCAAGCTTGCCTTCCACACCAAGGATAGTCCCATCCGGACACGGGTGTAGTGTTCGGTCCACGTATCTTCACAGCCCATCTGTCCGGTCCATAGATAATAGGCCGGACACCCGAGGACCCCTTAGTCTAGGACTCCCTCAGTAGCCCCTGAGCCTGGCTTCAATGACAAGGTATCTGGCGCGTAGTGCTGTCTTCGGCATTGCAAGGCGGGTTCCTCCTATCGAACTCCCGCATAGTCTCCAGACGAATTGATCATGTCCGGACTTGTGACACACACCGCACACAACCGTAGAGAGAATATAATAACACATAAGTCCAATCTGCTGAAAACTTTAGCAATGCGACATCACGCCTGTCCGATCATAATTTCGAACCGTTTTTCGCCCCACGTTTCGAGATGCGGTTGTCATTGGCACGTCTTGTCAAAGCAGATAACGTGTCCCCTTATTACGGGATTCTCATCAATACGGGCATGGGTAACCCAACCGCACCGTTTACACATCCCTTGGGAGCAAGCGGATTTTAAGGTGAATGGGGAGCGTTCGATATTCACCGCCCTTATAAGGAGATAAGATTCCCCTTTTTTCTCCCATGCTTTCTTCCTGCCTCTCCGTTCTTGAGCTCCAACGCCCAAGTCCTCATTCGCTCCCATTCAAACAAACACCCAATCATGTCCGGATCCGGAGCCGGCGGAAAATGGATGGCCTCCTCCGTTAAGAGGAAAAATATAGAGGAGCTCCAAGAGGCCAGATACCTGGCCAAGGAGATCGCTTACCAACTTCCGGCCGAGGGACAAATCGTCCCCACCCCCGAGCCTCATGAGAGAGTGGTGTTCCTCACACATTTTGTCCATGAGCTGGGATTGCCTCTCCACCCGTTTTTCCACGGACTAATGTTTTATTATGGGCTAGATTTCCATGATCTAGCCCCCAACTTTATTCTCAACATCTTGGCATTTATAGTCGTGTGCGAGGCCTTTCTCTGCATGCCACCTCATTTCAGCCTATGGCTGAAGACTTTCAATGTGAAGCCGAAGGTGGTGAGCAGTCAACTGGCAAAGTGCGGAGGAGCTATGTTGGGTAGGATGCCCAACGTCACCTGGCTCGAAGGTTCTTTCGTGGAAACAGTGAAGGGGTGCCAGTCAGGGTGTTTCTACATCACCGAGCCACGCGACGCCAACTGGACGGCGGCCCCCGAATTCCGATCCGGAGCTCCGATGCGGCTCACCTCCTGGAAAGAGAAGGGCCTATCCTGGGGTACTCCGGACGAGCTGACATGGCTCCAGACGCGTGTCCAGAACATGATATCCAACAAGATCAAGCTTGTCAATGTGATCCGGGTCATGCTCATCCACCGGATCCTCCCGTGCCAACGACTGTCAGCGTTCTGGGAACGGGGGTCCCCAGACTTGCCTTCCTGCGGCCTGCGGCGTGGCTCAAGGGAGGCCCAGCACAGCCCATCTTCATCAGCACAAGACTCAAGACCCTCGCGAGGGGCCAAGCCTCGCGAGGCAGACGACACGGAGCTTCCTCAGGCACGGCCTCGTCAGGCTGGCTCGCGAGGAGGCGGAGAGATCAAGGCGGTGTACCTCGCGAGGTGCCCGTGATGCAAGCCATGACGACTCAGGGTGCCAGGCGGGGGCCAACGCGCACAGCGTCCTTCTTTCCTCTTTGGTGCAAAGGGGGCAAGTGCAGCCGCGGAGTAATGAGGCATCAGGCAAAGGTTGCCATTTCGGTGCAACGAGACCAAGGCCAGGAGGACTACGAGACGGAGGTCACCGTGGAGCCCAAGACGGCGTCATCACCGGAGCTTTGCGTAGGCGAAGACTGCTTTTGTCAGATTAGTTGATACTTGCTGTCCCCCTTCAAATTAGCCCGCCATTGTTGGCTCCCTTCCCGCTCAGTATTTGGGAAGAGGACCAGGGCCTCTATAAATAGGACCAGCCGCCCAAATAGCAAGGGGTTCGGTCGATGGGTTCATTCGGTTTGCAAGCAGAGAGAGAGAGAGAGAAGAGAGAAAGGTGGCTGAACTCCTCCTAGCAGTTCATCACCCCATCCAAGAACAGACCCTCACGAGGCTGTTCTTCCTTGTATTGTTCATCATCATCAGCCCCAGGAGGCAATCCACCAACCACACACTAGAGTAGGGTATTACACCACAACGGTGGCCCGAACCAGTATAAATCTTGTGTCCCTTGTGCAGTTCTTTTAGTAGTTTAGATCTTTACGAGGCGGGGAGGTAGAAGGCGTAATCTCCGTGCGCACCCCAGTGTTCGAACCTTAAGGGTCTGCCGGAACCCGAAATCCGACATTTGGCGCGTCAGGTAGGGGTGCGCCGGAATTCGTCGTCCACCGCCCTGTTCTCCTCCGACCGTCGCATCCATGTCTGACGCTCGTCGGGCCCGCGCCGAGCGTCGGGCCGCCATCGCTTCTCGCATCGCCCAGACGGCGCCCGTCGGCGGACGTCCTCGTCGTTCCCCGTTGCCCGCCGTCAACGCCGCCACCGGCCCGGCGGGGGGCGAGCAGCAAGCGTCGTCTCAGCATCGGTCCGTGCGGCAGGATGGCCGCACCGCTACTCCATCGCCCGCACCAGCTGGTTCTTTGTTTCGCGCGCTTTGCACCCCCTCGGAGGCTCGAGCTGCGCTCCTCGCGGCAAACAAGGTCCTGCACTGCCGCCCCGCCGACGACGTCTATGGGGAATGGTTCGACCGCGTCGCTGAGCTCGTCTGCGCCGCAGGGGGCTCCCCTGCGTCGTCCCATCGCGCTACACCAACACCCCCGATCATCGCGGCCCTCTTGGGCGGCTCGCACGCGCCGCCCACAAGTCACCACGTCAAGCCGTTCATCCGCTGGGTCAGCGCCGCTTCCACGCGGCAGGGGGCTCCCCCGGATCGGACGGCGCCCGAGACCGGCCTGACCTTCAGTTCAGTGGACCGCCCCTCCAACTCGGCCTGCTTGGGCGCGCTCCCCATGTTGTGCACCCCCACCATCTGCCAGGTGGCCGTCATCAAAACCCTCGTTGATGGCGGCGCGGGCCTCAACGTGCTCTCTGTCGAGGCCTTCAACCTCCTCCGCATACCCCTGGAACGGCTGCAACCCAGCCGGCCCTTCTCAGGCGTCGGGGGCAAGCCGTCCAGTTCCTTGGGGCAGATCCGGCTCCCAGTGAACTTCGGCACCTACGACAACTTCCGCACGGAGCTGGTCGACTTCGACATCGCCCCCATCGGCCTCCCCTACAACGCCATCCTCGGCTACCCAGCGCTGGCCCAATTTATGGCCGCGACGCACCCGGCGTACAACCTCATGAAGATGCCTGGGAGCAACGGTGTCCTCATTGTGCACGGGGACACCGGGGACGCGCTGCGGGCGCTGAAGCTCGCCTTCAAGACGGCGGCATCGGCACAGCCCGCCGGCTTGGAGCCCCCCGAGGCCAAGGGGGCTGCACCCGCCAAGAAGAAGCAGTTGTTCACCCAAGACAAGGCAGAAACCAAGCAGATACCCGTCGATGAGGACGGGTCCACCAACGCCACTTTCACCATAGGCGCCCACCTCAAACCCGAGCAGGAGGAGGCCCTGGTCAGGTTCCTGCACGCAAACAAGAAGGTATTCGCTTGGGAGCCGGACCAGTTGGCAGGGATCCCCAGGAGTGTAATCGAGCATCACCTCAACATGTGCCCCAACGTGCGCCCTGTGAAGCAGAAGGCCAGGCGGCAGTCCACAGAAAAGCAGACCTTCATCGTCCAGGAGACCCGCAAATTAGAGGCCGCTGGGGTCATCCGCGAGGTCTGATACCCAGATTGGTTGGCCAACCCTGTCGTTGTGCCAAATAAAGGAGGGAAGGAGCGTATGTGTGTTGACTTCACCAACCTCAACAAAGCATGCCCGCAAGATCCGTTCCCGCTCCCCCGCATCGACCAAATCGTCGATTCCACTGCGGAATGCAATCCGTTATGCTTCCCGGATGCCTTCTTTGGATATCACCAGATCAAGATGGCGGTAGAAGACGTCGAGAAGACAGCATTCCTAACCCCGTGCGGGGTATACTGCTACACGTGCATGCCATTCGGGCTGCGTAATGCAGGGGCGACCTTTCAGCGGCTGATGCACATCACCTTGGACCCGTAGCTCGGGAAGAATGTTGAAGCTTACGTCGATGACATTGTGGTAAAGTCTCAGGAGGCCGGGACCCTGATACAGGACTTGGAGGAAACCTTCGCGAGCCTCAATGCAGTGAACCTACGGCTCAACCCAGAGAAGTGTGTGTTCGAAGTCCCCTCGCGCAAGTTCTTGGCTTTCCTCGTGTCCCATCGAGGCATCGAGGCTAACCCAGAGAAGATCAAGGCGGTGGAAGACATGAGCCCTCCAAAGAGCCTTAGAGAAATGCAGAAGCTCATGGGGCGCGTGACCGCGCTAGGGCGCTTCATCTCCAAGTTGGGAGAGCGAGCCCTGCCTTTCTTCCAGCTAATGAAGAAAAAGGGGCCCTTCGAGTGGACTGAAGAGGCCGACAAGGCGTTCCAGGATCTCAAGAGATACCTGACCAGTCCGCCGGTCATGGTGGCCCCGCGCCCTCAGGAGCCCCTGGTGCCTTACATCGCCTCCACTCCTTACTCCGCCAGCGCAGCCTTGGTGGCAGTCAGAGAGGAGCGCCGAATCAAAACCACGGTAGCAGCCCAGGGCAAGGCAGAACAGGGACAAGGAAGGCCTACAGAAACTACCACTGCGGCTGAGGAGGATCAGCCGCCGCAAAGGGGTTCACCGGAGGCGGAAGAGGCCCCTCTTCCAGATGGCCAGTCTCAGGAGGCCTCATTGCCTCAAGAGGCGCCACGGTCTCCGGAAGGAGCCACCAGCACTGATGCACTCCGCCTCGTTGAGCACCCAGTGTACTTCGTTAGCACAGTGCTGCGGGATGCAAGAGCACGGTACCCCATGCCTCAGAAACTCCTCCTCGCACTACTGGTGGCTTTGCGCAAGCTGCGGCACTATTTTCAGGGTCACCCCATCAAGGTCATCTCGTCGTACCCCCTGGAGAGAGTGCTCAGGAGCCCTAATTCAGCTGGAAGGGTTGCTGAGTGGAACATAGAACTACAAGCGTTTCAGCTCGAATTCAGCACGACCAAGGTCATCAAGGGAGCAGCGTTGGCGGATTTTGTGGCAGAGTGGACGGAGGCGCCAGGCCTCAAGGCTGATGAGGATCGGTCCCTATCCCCGGGAAGCGAAGCGCCAGAAGGCTGGGTCATGTACTTCGATGGGGCGTTCTCTAGGCATGGCGCTGGAGCTGGGGCGGTGCTCATATCGCCCACACAAGACAAGCTCTATTACGCCGTGCAACTCTGTTTCCAGCAAGGCGAAAAGGTCTCCAACAACATAGAGGAGTATGAAGGTTTAATAGCAGGCTTGAAGGCCGCGGCCGCCCTGGGAGTGAAACGCCTCACCATCAAGGGCGCTTCCCAGCTCCTTGTCAACTTCTCCAACAAGGTGTACGAGCCAAAGGATGAGCACATGGAAGCCTACCTTGAGGAAGTCCGCAGGATGGAGAAGCAATTCTGGGGGTTGGAGTTGCAGCATGTGCCCCGTGGCACCAATCAGGAGGCCGATGATATCGCCAAATGCGCGTCCAGACGGTTACCCCAGGAGCCCGGCGTTTTTGAGGAGCGGCTCTTCAAGCCCTTAGCTCTATCGTCATTGTCAAACACGGCTCAGCCCTTGGAGGAGCTCCCCCAGCCACCTGCCTCGGGAGCTCCAACCTGTGGCCCGGCCTTAGGAGCGTGACTGCTCCTGACGATGGAACCTTAGGAGGGATGTTGGATCGCGGAGCTCCGGAGCTACTTGACGCAAGGGACCTTGCCAGAGAAGGAGGAGGAGGCGGAGCGAGTGGCACACCAGGCCATGGCATACTGCATCAGAGACGGAGAGCTCTACCGGAAGCGACCAAACGATGTATCCCTGCGCTGCATCTCCAGGGAGCAAGGGAAGGAGCTACTGGAAGATATACACGGCGGAGACTGCGGACATCATTCGTCATCGCGGACCCTCGTCGGCAAGGCGTTCCGCAGTGGGTTTTATTGGCCCACCGCGCTCAATGACGCCGTGGAACTAGTGAAAGCTTGTGAAGCCTGCCAGTTCCACGCCAAGCAGATCCATCAGCCAGCAGGAGGCTTGCAGACTATTCCCCTTTCGTGGCCATTCGCAGTCTGGGGGCTGGACATCTTGGGCCCGTTTCCTCGGGCGCCAGGGGGCTATCGTTACCTCTACGTTGCCGTGGACAAATTCACCAAGTGGGCTGAAGTAGAGGCTGTCCGCACCATCCCCGCGGGTTCCGCGGTCAAGTTCATCAAGGGCATCGTAAGCCGGCTCGGGGTGCCGAATCGCATCAGCACAGACAACGGTTCGCAGTTCACCAGTAACCTCTTCAAAACATACTGTGCTAACCTTGGAACGCAGATATGCTATGCCTCAGTGGCGCACCCCCGGAGCAACGGCCAGGCCGACCGAGCCAACGCGGAGGTCCTGAGGGGCCTCAAGACCAGGACATTCAAGAAGAAGCTGGAAGCCTGTGGCAGAGGTTGGTACGACGAGCTTCAGTCCGTGCTGTGGTCCATCCGCACCACCGCGACCAAACCGACTGGGGAGACCCCGTTCTTCCTGGTCTACGGAGCGGAAGTGGTCCTCCCTCACGAGGTCGGACGTCGCTCCGCGCGGGTCCTGGCGTTCGACGAGGCACAGCAGGACGCCATGCGGGGGATGGACCTCGTGCTGGGGGAGGAACGCCGCTGAGAAGTCGTGCTGCGAGCGGCGAGGTACCAGCAAGCGCCGCGGCGATATCACTGTCGCAACATCCGCCCCAGGACTCTTGAGGTAGGAGACCTCGTGCTCAGGCGGGTTCTCTCCAGGGAGGGACTGCACAAGCTCTCTCCCATGTGGGAGGGCCCGTTCAAGGTTGTTCATGTTTCCAGGCCCGGCTCCGCACGCTTGGAGACTCAGGAGGGAGTGCCGGTTCAGAATGCATGGAACATCCAGCACCTCCGGAGGTTCTACCCCTGAAAAGGCCCAGAGCCTGTGAAGCAAGGCGAGTGCCTATGAAGCTATCGCGTTTTGGAAAAGGCCCAGAGCCTGTGAAGCAAGGCGAGTGCCTGTGAAGCTATCGCGTTTTGGAAAAGGCCCAGAGCCTGTGAAGCAAGGCGAGTGCCTGTGAAGCTATCGCGTTTTGGAAAAGGCCCAGAGCCTGTGAAGCAAGGCGAGTGCCT
>NC_057803.1:585670092-585675481 GCF_018294505.1 Triticum aestivum | reverse complement strand
CCCGCGGGCGGCGGGGCACCCAGGCGGCGGGGCGCGGGCGCGATGGGCTCCGAGGGCCCGCCCTGGGCTCGGCGGGCCTCAGCGGCGGTAGCGGCGGCTGCGGTGCCACTTGGCGCCTTAGGATTGGCCGAGAGGCGGCGGCACGGGCTGTCCGGCACGGACCGGACACGTCCGGCGCGCGGAGAGACGAGGGGGACTAGGGTTAGGGTAGGAATGACCCGGGATTTTCGGGGAAGAGACCTTTTTATAGGTAGGAGGAGCTAGGAGGCTCCAAATGAAGTGTGATTTTCGGCCACGCGATCGTGATCGAACACTCTAAATGACGGAGAGGGTTTTGGTGGGTTTTGGGCCACTTTGGAGAGATGTTGGGCCGCAACACACACGAGGCCTTCTCGGTCCCTCGGTTAACCGTTGGAGCATCAAACGAAGTCCAAATGGTACGAAACTTGACAGGCGGTCTACCGGTAGTAAACCAAGGCCGCTTGGCAAGTCTCGGTCCAATCCAGAAATGTTTAACCCCCACACACGAGAAGAAGGTAGAAAGGGCCACCAGAGGAGATAGGAGCGCCGGAATGCAAAACGGACAACGGGAAAAATGCTCGGATGCATGAGACAAACACGTATGCAAATGAAATGCACATGATGACATGATATGCAATGCATGACACGCAAGCAGTGACAAGGCAACAACAGCGAATAACTGGACGACACCTGGCACATCGGTCTCGGGGCGCTACAACACTCCACCACTACGAGAGGATCTCGTCCCGAGATCTAGAATGGCACCGGAGGGACAACAAAAGAGAAAGAGGAGAGGTAAAACTAAGTTGCTTCTTTGACAAACGAGTGAAACCAAAGAACCTTGAGAAAGGTTAAGTCATTTCGAGAAAAGAATACAATGGAGATGAACAAAGTTGAAAGCACTCCGTTAAGAAAGAGGAAAAAGAAAGAACCGATACGGGTAGCACTTCAGTTGAAAAGGGATGAAGCCTTGATAAAATGAAAGAGCTTGAGCAAAAGGGACATAACACTCCGGTTTAAAAGGATAAGCACGAACAGAACATGGTCCTGACAATCCGAGAAGATGGGTTGAGGAGAGCAACATCACAATGCCTCCGGAACACAAGAATAGAAGATAGATAATTGAAATAAAAGAACGGAGAAGAAAATGCCATCTTATGTCACAAAAGAGCTTGAAAGGCATCTTTAGGAGAAGGGTCGAACGGAGTTGTTGGAACACCAACAACGAAAAGAATAAGCTTGATATGGTCTTATGGAATACATCTCAAATTATGAGGTGACAACCAGCCACTTACGGGAAAAGAATTGGATTGGTATGAACAAGGAGACGAGAAAGCTATTACACCGGGAGGATAGATGAAGAAATTGGATCATTTATAAGCACCATAAATAGCAACCATCCTTAGGGAAGGCTTAAGGTGAAATATAACCCAAGATAATTCCAATGACGAGATTGATGGATTTAAAATATCTCATTGATGACAACATGTGAATCATGAAACATGAATTCAAATTATCAAGAATGACATAATGCCACCTCTATAGATACGGAAGTAAGAATTGTAGTCCGGATTGCAAGATGAAGAAAACTTGATCCCTCCGAAAAGAAACTTGATGAACACTTCGAGAAGGAATTAAATCCTTGATGAACCACCATGTGCAACCTTCATGAAGTACTCCGGTAACAAAAGAATAAAAAGAAAGAGAAATTGAAAACACAAGGTGAATCCTTGCCATGATTTAGATGGATCTCCGTGATAATTAGAGCTTGGAACTCCGGGAAAGAAAAGATAAAGCATCTCGAACTGAGAATATGATATCATGAACCACTCCGGAAAAAGGAATTAATCACTTGGATGGAACAAGAATAAGAATTATGTTATGCGTATCCTTCAACAATTTAAATTGATGACGAGCAAACGGATTTGGCACACTACTTATTCTCGTTGGAAGGATTTAGAGAGATATCGATAACTTGATAAGGTCTTCAACGAAACACCGGTAGGATTGAAAAGAATGAAAGAATTGATATGATAATGAAGGAAGAAGAATCTTGATCAAACCACCGTAAGAACATAAAATGAACGAAGAGAAGATAAAGAAACACCGGGAAGAATTATAAAATGAACGAAGATGCTTGAGAGGATTTAGATTCATGAGAACGAAGTGATCATGAGCCGATTAGAGATCACTTGAACGAAGCACCGGTAAGATCGGAGAATGATAACTGAAAGCTGAGAATGAATAAATCTTCAATGATGGGCTCCGGATAATCAAACTGAACAGAATCTTGAATTACTCCGGATAGGTGGAAAGAATTCTGACGATCAAAACCAATTATGAGAGGATGGGCTCGAACTAGAATCATGAATCTCTGAGAGAACGGATAAGATATGGAGGTAAAACTCTTCTTCGGTCTTCAAAATCCGAGAATGACGACGAGAAACACCATCAAGAATCGTTTAGGCACTCCGGAAGAATCAAAAGCGAAGAGATTGAGCCAACAATGAAAAGAATTCGACAGATCTTGGAGAAAAACATAAGACTTAAGATAAATCATTCTTACGTCAAACTTTAGAAGATTTGAGAATAACTCCGGCAGAATAAGAAGAGTCAGCTAAGATCCTGGGAAAAGACCTGTGGGTTAGGGCCCACTCAAAAGAAACACCGTAGAACGATTTAAAATAGAGGTTGGACCGGTTGAATTAAATGACTTGAATGAGATAACATCCTCGAAAGAGCTTGAACGAATGTAGAGTGGAAACACGAATCTTCAAGATATCTTGAACACTCTGGAACAATAAATAGCGAGAAGTGGATGATAATGAGGTGCACCGATAAGAAAAGGTATTTGAAACGAGGAAAAAGGGAAATGATCAACACCAAAAGCTTTAATTGGTTCCATCGGAGAAGAAAGAAAGCCGAGAATGATGAGCTTGAAGCTCGATTAGAATCTTCATGAGAATCGCCGGATAAGAACATTGACGGAAAAGGAATGAAGAGGCCTCGCATCAATAAGATGGATACTCGATTAAGAAATCTGAGTCCTTGAAGAAAAAGGGTGGGTGGGTGGGAAAAACAAAGACAACTTGGGATGGATGAAACGAACAACGTTGAGAAAGCTGAGATTGAATCTTGCGGATGTTGAAAATGAACGGATCCGCTTGAAGAGAAAAAAATACATCGGTTGAACATAATTGACATGACAAACTCGATGATCGAGAAGGATTAGTATTCGCATCGGAGTATGAGAACACCATTTGGGGAAGGTATGGAATCAACACTTGACATCGAAGCAACTCAAATACCACAACTCAAAACAAAACAAAGGATTGGCTTGCAAAATAAGCCAGAACAAACATATGATAGAGATTTCGTCCGAAGTTTTCATGGTGGGGCCTACACGGGCTTGATCGTACAGCACCATCATGTACAAGGCAGTGCACATGACATACGAAGCGTCCCCGAGTCGGCATAGCCAAGGACTCTTTGAGACACAACGAGACCACTGTAAAACCAACCGTGGATAGGCGGACCACTAGACGTCGAACCCCAATTTCAAATCATACATTTGTCGGAAAGATATCCTAAGAGCTACTTGATTTCCCACTTATAAACTCCCGAAATTTTCCAGTTATGCAATCAGGTGTTGGGGATACAGGGGAAGCATAATATATCACCCAAAACTAGCAAATCCTACATCCAGCTGTATCCATCCTTCAACACATAACCAAGAAACCTTCGGAAATCATCTACCCCAACCTTCGAAAAGCATCCGTTATACGAGTTATCGCAATACTCCCGAACTCCCGCCCCAGTACTGGGTGGCGTCGAGGTTATCTCACCAACAACTGCATAAAAGAGATTTTCGATGTCGGCGAACTAAACTCAGGTATTCCAGAACTGCAACGAGTTAAACATGCTACAGCACTCCAACAAGACAACAAAATACATGGCAGGGATCCATTCATGATGCTTAACAAAAGATGAACACTGAGCTACGGCCAATTCATCCATTAACAGGTTCAAACAAGCATGGCAAAAGAGCAATTGGTAAATAGGTTTCAGACTTGGTGAAATTAACACTTGTCTGGAATTTCAGATCAGGTAGCACACTTTGGAGCATGAAAACTAGATGCTATAGGAACTTAACATGGCAAAGTAAAGCATGGAATGAAGCTACTCAAAGCACTTAACAAAAGTCCCTTAGTGACCTTGAGCCAAAAGGGGTCAGAAAATACAATTGCAAGCATGTGAACATGGCAAAAACATAATTAGGTTACAGACTTAGTGAAAAGTTGGAGCATGCAAATCTGTTAACGAGTAGGCATGTATACGAGCTCGATGCACTCACTACAGAGCAAGGCATGACAATCTAAGCATACACCCAACAAGAATACATATTATACAAGCTAGACATGGCAAGAACAACAACATAGCATGCACGGATCAACAACAACATCCTCGGCAAAATCGCTAACAAGTAGACAATCTGCCCAGATTCACGAAATAGCAAAAGTAGAGCTTGATTGACTCAAGCTAGGGTGCTCCATAAATGCAAACAAAGACATGGATGGATAGAGCACTACAAGATTAACAAATCATCTTTACTGATCATCCTCAAAAGAGGCACGGATCACTAGGAAACAACATGAACATATGGCATATTGATAAGAACATATCAAGGACTTAGTGGAATTGCTAAGTCCCTGAAATCAGCATTAACGAATGCACTGCTTTGAAAGCTTGTGCTAGTCACCACACATGTCACAAAAATACATGGATAGCACCTCTGTAAAAATGGCAAAGCATATAACAAAACACATGTAGAGCTCAGGGGCATATCATGCACACAAATCATGGCAAAAATGACAAATAGCTATTTGATGCAGCAGATCTGACAATTAACTCAAACAGCTCTCTTCCAACAGCATTTCGGGCATCAAGATGAGCTCAAATGAAAATGATGCAATGAGATGAAATGATGTACTCTCAGAGGCGAACATTTTGATATGCTACACGCATGAATCGGAGCTACAGATGCAAAGTTACAACATGATGAACATGAGCATTTGAAACATGGAAATCGCAGGGACTTAGTAGAAAACGACCTCGGGTGAACAATGGTCAACGGGGCAGTTCACGAGGATGGCCGGCTCGTCGGCGAAGGTCACCGGAGATGGCAGGGGCGGCGCCGGCGAGGCAGATCCGGGGCGGATCTCGCCAGATCCGGGCGCGGACGCCGAGGAACGGGGCCGGACGGCGAGCGTGGCGAGGCGATGGGTAGCGGCGAGGTGCGGGCACCGGTGAGATGGCGCGGCGGCGCGGTGAACTGCCTGTGGCGGCGCCGGACGCCAGGAAGGAGGCG
>NC_057803.1:585337723-585342036 GCF_018294505.1 Triticum aestivum | reverse complement strand
AGGCGCCCGGCTATAGATGCTCTTATATCTTCTGTAATCCTTTCTTTTATTATTTTTATGTTTTTTCTTCGTTATTTATATATTCCTGTTGTTATGCTTTTGCTTTTAGTTATCATTATAGTAATTTTTAGGTTATCTTATTGACTCGTGATATTATTTATCTACTTTTATGATACATGAACGCTAGATTTATTATACATGAATTTCAAATTTAGTTTTTATTCCTTTTTAGTAAACACATGAATATTTTCATGTGAAATAAGTGTTTAGTTGAAACATATGGATGTTATCCCGTGTGTTGTTGCGGATACCTTGTTGGAAGAAATGCATAAATAGGTGCTACAGAAAATCAATTGATACTAATGCAAAGCCAATGTAAGAGTGTTCTCCACTTGCATTTTTAACAAACGACAAATAAAAACAAAATTTGAAGCATGTAACAAAAGTATGTATAAAAAGAGAAACATATTTTGCAGTTGACAGAATTTCATTTTCTAACAAAATTATGAAGCATGAACTATATCTGTACGCTCCGAATGTCCAACACATGTAGTACGCATGACAACATAAAATTTATGAAAAAAAAGTAACTTATGACTAGAATGCGTGACTTGCTAATGTAGTAGAGTTTCATGAATAGAAAAGATAATTAGTGCAAAAAAGGCAACTTATGATTAACATGCATGGCTTGCTGACGTGTCATGGTTGCATGTATATGAAAATATGTAACGGATTTGCAACTATTTAAAAAAAATTATGGTTGGCATGCATGAATTCCTGATGTGGAAGGGTCACATGGATATGAAACATAACTAATGCGAAGAATATAACCTAGCCTAATCTGCATGACTACTTGTTGATGTTTGGGTATGGCATAGCAACAAAAGTGGGAGCAACAAACTCAGGAGAGCCTCCCCAAGGGTCACTTGGGGTAGGCTAAGAACGCGCCAGTTGGCGCGTTCTCAGCGGCTGCCACATGTCGCGCTTTAGGCGCTCTCTTCGGATTTATTTTTTCACACGTATTTTTGGCTTTTTAGATGCTTTTTCTGTTGTTGTTTTTTTCTTTTTGGTTTTCCATCGGTCTTTCCTTCGACCAAATTTTTTCTGGAAAAGAATTGCACGAAAAAACTGTTTCTTTTTTGCTTTCACGAAAGGCACCTCTTAGAAAGAAAAAATGTATTTTCTTTTTTTTCGCGAGAGGCACAGTTTTGCTTCCGGGAAGGCACGGCCATGCCTCTCGAAAACGGATAAAACACTTTTTTTACTTTCACGAGAGGCATAGTTTTGCTTCCGTGAGATGCATGGTTTTGCTTCCGCGAGCCTCTCGAAAACGGGAAAAACATTTTGTTTTCTTTTGCGTGCCTTGGATTTGCTTCCGCGAGAGGAACGACCGTGCCTCTCGAAAATGAAAAAAAGTGCTTTCTTTTTTTTCTGTGAGAAGCACGGGTGTGCCTCTCAGAAACGGCTTTCGGAAAGAAAAAAAACACCTGCTCCCAGGTGTAGTTTTTTTCTGGAAAAAGAGTTCGTCAAAACATATCGACATGTGATCTAGTTTTGAAGATCTCAACACAATGAATGCAACAGTGAAAATGATTCAAAATTTAGACGCACGGTTTAAAGATAAAAAGTTTTGCATAAACGGATCTACGAAAAAAAAGAAAAACTTAAAGGTTGCGACAAGTGACGCACATGCAGCACGCCACTTGTCACAACCTGGAAGGTGGAAGTGATTTTTGAAAGGAGTACTTCTCAATTAGTGATTCAAACAAAAATACATACATGCTCATGGTCTGGTTATGTTTCATTACCACACAGGGCTGGGGTTTGTTAGTGCGACCATATCAGACTGATACTCTATTTTCCCTTGAATTACACCATGGACATAGATTGGGGCGTGGCTATGTCTCCCTTTATGCAAGGCAATAGCACTACTCACCTACTCGGAGCCAGTAGTGGGTCGACCCAATTGTCATGTGGATTCGACATGTTGATGTCTCTCACATGTGGCTTTCTTTTATTTTTATAATTTTCTTTATATTTTGAAAATTATTAAATACATATATTATAAAATAATAATATTTTTTTAAATCATTCAACGCACATTAAAAATATGTTCATGCAGTGTAAAATGTATGTTTGTCCTACTTTTGGAAAATGTTTGTACAATTCAAAAATATATATGGGATATTTAATAAATGTTCATGTGCTACAAGAAAATATATGTGACATTTTTTAAAAATGTTATGCAATGTAATAAAAATATTTGTCTAATTAAGAAAGTGTTTTTTAACATTAAAAAAATCATTTTTAAAAAGTTTGTGTGTTTCAAAAATAATACATTCGTTTCTAAATATAAGTCTTTTTTGGAGATTTCAATATGGAGTACATATGGAGCAAAATGAGTGAATTTACACAATAAACTATGTCTATATACATCCCTATGTAGTCCATATTGAAATCCGTAAAAAGGCTTATATTTAGGAATGGAGGGACTATGTTTGTGACATTTAAAAAATGTTTATACAATGTAAAAATTATTGCATAGTTGTATCATTCATAAAAACGTTTTGACGTGTATTTAAATACAAATTAACATATATTTAAAAAATACAAACAATATTTGAAAATATTAATTATTTATGTATAACATATTTAACTTGCATAAAAAATGTTTTAGACGTATATGAAAACTATACAATGTGTATGAAAATATTATAAAACAAAACATATTTTAAAAATATTAATAATGTATTTAAAAAATGTTAAACATGCATAACAATGTTTCTGATGTATATGAAAAATGTACTATGTGTGTGAAAAAATAGACATGTGTTAAAAAAATAAAGAAAAAGATGAAAACTGAAGAAAGAAACAAGGAAAACCAAAGAAAAAATGAGAACGGAAAAAACCAAAGAGAACAACCGAAAAAAAAAGGATGCAAAGTGTGAAAAAACTGAAAAAGAAAATTCAGAATAAAACTCACACTAATGCTACATTACTGGGCCTACCCTGTAAGGCAGGGACTAGAGGCTAGTCTCAGTTATGTCCGCAACGGGCAAGAAATAGCAGCCGCGATAGATTTGACGGCATGCTATATGTCTCGCTTGTAGCTGGCCTGATCCTCCTTGCCTCGCCTACACGGAGATGCGTTGGGGCTGACATAAAAAGCATGCAAATTTCTTTCACGGGGGTAATACACCACGACTCAAAACATGAAAAGGGCTAGTGCGCCATGGTTTTTCCCAGCATGCATGCCACAGTTTTCCATGATACATGCTATTTTTTCCTATTTTACTAATTTTAGCAAATGTTGATCAAGTGTAGAAAATCATTCGTGCAAATTGAAAAAAAAATGTGACATATAAAAGTTCACCCGTTTAAAAATGTGTTCGACAATTAAAACAATACCATGAAAACATAAAATTTTGTTTGTGTAACCTGAAAAAATGTTTGTATCATTCAAAAGAGTGTTCATGACATTTAAAAAATGTTCGCATGTTAAAATATGCTCATGAAAGGTAAACTTTTGTTCGCATAATTTTTGAAAAATGCTCATAGCATATGAAAAATGCAGAAGAAAAAAACTATTTTTGAAAAAACAGGAAAAAAACAGAGGAAACACCAGAAAGAAGGGAAATAGAAAAAAAAATGATCGAAACCTTCTTAAAACCGGGCGAAAGGTTCACGGCGCCAATGCCCACTTCTTTCGAAACAAGACCCAAACACAGACGGCTCATTCTGTCTCGTAGGAGGCGGGATATAGCTTTTCCGAGATTTGACTAGCTCATTGAAATCCCGTTTGGAGTTTTGACGCCCATGATCAGCCTATCTAGCCGAGTGTAGTTATATTACCAGCTACTAGCCCAAGATTGTCTATAAAAAAAGCTACTAGCCCAGGCCTAATTGCCCCGCAAAAGAAAAAGGTATACTATAGCTAGAGCCCTGAATTATGCCGTTCTCAGAGACAAACGCATAGCGACGGCGGCATCCATTGGCGCAGCAGCCAGCATCTACCCAACTAATCCCATGCCGTCTCGATCGATCGATCAGTTTGTGTCATACGCCTACTGTCTTATCGTCCCACCACCCACTCGTAGCTTCCACATAACGCATCCTTCCTTGCTCTTGCTCCGGCCGGTCGCTGCAACCCCAGAACCACCATTCCAACTCCAACCACGCCACATAAAATACGCACTTCCGATCCGGCTGATGGACAGGCGCACGGCCGGCCGGCGGAAGCAACCGTGATGCATGTGGAAGTAGAACGGGAGTTGGGACTGCACACCAGACCCAAGCTAGCTTTTTTTCTTCTT
>NC_057803.1:585327015-585337460 GCF_018294505.1 Triticum aestivum | reverse complement strand
TTTCTTCTTTTTTTTTTTTTGAGGGAAACCAGACCCAAGCTAGCTAGTTCGCCAACCCCATCTAACAACGTGGGAAAGCAAAGCAAAGCGGGGAGGGTACGTACGTAACGGGACGGGGACGATGATGCATGGCTGGACCTCAATATTTTTTTCCTACCTAAAAGCTACCCAGTCTTGTCCTCGTCTCTCCAAACGGCGCCTGGCCCCATCTCTGGCTAACGGCTTCGATCGAGCGAGCGAGGGTCAACCACTGATGAAACTCTCTCGATGCACGTATATCTTTTCCTTCTTTCCTTTTTGCAAAATGTTATATAGCGAACGTGCTCTGGGAGGGGTCGTCCGAACGAATGCTCTAGGCTGCATCGCGCGCGTATTGCTCGCTCGTTTGGGCCTCCTGGAGCGAACGATCCAAACGGCGCGAACAAACGTCCAGAGCACAACAACTTCTCTGCATTGCATGACAATTACATTTTTTTTCTGCTGTAGCATGGCAGCTCCTGAACATGCGTGTCGACTTACTCTGTTGTATCAAGGTAAATCTTTTGGTTATAACATGGCGATCTTTTTCTACCACTGAACACACGGCAAGTTCCTTTGCTGCAGCATGACAAATTCTTTCTTTTTTTTGCGAGAAAAATTGCAATCTATTCATCTCCTATCATGACAGTACAACGAACACTAGAAATAATAAAAATTACATCCATATCCGTAGACCACCTAGCGACGACTACGTTGTGCAACGTGGCAATTTATAACTCTTTATAGCATGGCAAGCCTCTAGCGGTGTGTGTGAGGAAAAGGGAAAAGGGCGCAGGGCGTCTGGCTAGAGCCTCTTGGAGCGAACGACATCGTTCGTACTAAAAATCCACTGCAATTCGTACAGTTCCAAAGTTACTGCGATTCGTACGATTAACTACTCCCTCCGTCCCAAGATGTAAGACATTTTTTTTTTGACACTAAGAGAACAGAAGAGGCGGCTCATCCACCGACACAGACGTGGTAAAGCGCACAGCGACATGACGAAACGCACGGACAGAGGAAGCGGGAGAGGCCACCGGCTATATAAATGGAGGCGCGCCTGCGTTTCTTCCACCACCATCAGCCGCTTCACTACACTGTAAACTGACCCCGCCCCCTTCGCCTTCCCCTCCTCGCCGCTCGCCGGCCGGCCGGCGCCATGTCGCCCGTCAAGGCCGAGGACCTGGTGCCGCACCCCTGCAGGGAGCAGTACGCCGAGCTCGACTACTGCATCACCAGCCCGCCGCCATGGAGTGCGTGCCCTCGCCGCTCACTCATCCGCAGCCGGTAGCTAGGCCGGTTCACCAGTGGTTCCTTCCGAGTTCTGACTGACGTCCCTGCTTCTTCTCCCTTGCCGCAGTCACCACGGTGGTCGTCGCGTTCCAGCACTACCTGGTCATGCTCGGCACCACCGTCATCATCGCCACCATCCTCGTCCCCATCATGGGCGGCGGCCATGTGAGCCTCATCTTCCATCCCTTCCGTCCTGTCATGGTGCCCCTGTGCTCCTCGTCCTGACGACCGAGCTCGTGCCGCATGCATTGCAGGAGGAGAAGGCGATCGTGATCCAGACCATCCTCTTCCTGGCCGGGATCAACACGCTCCTGCAGGTGCACTTCGGCACGCGGCTCCCCGCCGTCATGGGCGGCTCCTTCACCTACATCTACGCCGCCGTCGCCATCATCATCAGCCCAAGATACATCCTCTTCATCGGCGCCCCTTTCGAGGTCCGGCCCCCGTTTCTGCACTTCTCCCTGCTGCTCTGTCCCGTCCCGTCCTGGTCCTGCACCGCAGCAGCTGGCGGCTGCACGACTGACTGACTGATCGACCGATGCCGTTTTCTTTCAGAGGTTTGTGTACACCATGCGGTCGCTCCAGGGCGCGCTCATCATCGCCGGCGTCTTCCAGGCCGTCATCGGCTTCTTCGGCATATGGAGGGTCTTCATAAGGTTGTCCGACAATTCCTCGCTCGCTGCCTCACGCCACCGTCTCCGATCCCCATCAATACCTTCTCTCTGTTACTTGTTGCACTGACGCTGCTTGTGCTTCTCGTGCCAGGTTCCTGAGCCCCCTTCTCTCTGTTACTTGTTGCACTGACGCTGCTTGTTCTTCTCTCTGTTACTTGTTGCCAGGTTCCTGAGCCCCCTCGCCGCTGTCCCCTTCGTCACGCTCTCCGCGCTCGGCCTCTTCTACTTCGCCTTCCCAGGGGTAAAGACAGGAGCTCTTGATGCCATGATTGTTGCCACTCGCTGTTGCTTTTTGCTTGGATTGTTCCCCTCTTGATTCAGTCTCTGAATTCTGTCAACACACTTTGGCTGTTCTGCAGGTCGCCAAATGCATCGAGATCGGTCTCCCGACGCTCGTTCTGCTCCTAATATTCTCAGAGGTATCATGAGAGATTGGTCTGTTTTTCTCTAGACTAGATTTGTAACTGAGAATGCATTTCCTGACCACCTTCTCTTCTTTTGCCCTTGCAGTACGCGTCCCATTACTTTGCCAAAGGGAGCTTCGTGTTCGGCCGGTGCGCGGTGCTGGTGACGGTGATCATCGTGTGGATCTTCGCCGAGATACTGACGGCGGCCGGCGCATACGACGAGAGGAACCCCGTGACGCAGTTCAGCTGCCGCACCGACAGCTCCGGCCTCATCCATGCCGCGCCCTGGTATGGCCTCTGACTCTGAAGCCTTACTGCCTAGTCTTCATGCTCCTTGGAGTGGCTCACTGACATACGCATCCTGTTGCTTCTGCCATGAGCAGGGTCAGGTTCCCTTACCCGTTCCAGTGGGGATACCCCATCTTCTGCGCGCAAGACTGCTTCGCCATGATGGCCGCTTCCTTCGCTTCGCTTATTGAGGTACATACACATCTTCAGTTCTGCACTTCAGTGAGACTGGGACTGTATCGGATCGCCGCAATTCTGCAAAACAGAGTAGCATTAGGTGCAAGGAATTTCTTGGGTTTAGTCTGATGAACAATTTTACTTTCAGTCTACTGGCACACTAATCGCAGTGTCAAGATACGCAGGCGCGACATTCGTCCCGCCTTCAGTTTTCGCTCGTGGAATTGGCTGGCAGGTACTTGAATAACACGACTAAATGCTTGAATTTTCTCGTGAATATTTTGCTTCCAGCACACTCACTGCTAAGCAACTTCCAAACTATCAGGGTATATCTATCATACTAGATGGGATGTGCGGTACGTTGACAGGCACAGCAGCTTCAGTGTAATGAGCTCTACATCTACTCTAGTACTTTAGCCTGCTAAGAATCATTGCTCAGAAATCACCTAAATGAAATATCTAACTGATTGTCATTGTTATATTGTGTAGTGAGAACTGCGGTCTACTGGCCTTGACGCGAGTTGGAAGCAGACGAGTCATCAAGATTTCAGCTTTGTTCATGATCTTCTTCTCGCTGTTTGGTAGTGATCCTATTCTCTGAATCTTTCAGCGCTATCAGTGATCAGTGATCACCATTTATAGTCAGCGACTTAATTTGGGTGACATGGCTTAACAATCAACAGGAAAATTTGGGGCAATTCTTGCATCTATCCCATTGCCAATTTTCTCTGCACTCTACTGTGTTCTCTTTGCTTATTCAGGTGAGCATTACATAACAATCCACCAGAATTTTATGGAATCAAATCCTCGAATGTTCATAACATTTTTATTTTGTTGATCTTGTTTTCTGCCTGAAACAGCTGCTGCAGGCCTCTGCTTCCTTCAATACTGCAACCTTAACACCCGGAGAAGCAAGTTTATACTCGGCATCTCCTTGTTCCTGGGGCTATCCATACCACAGTACTTCCGGGAGTTTGAGACATTCTACGGCTTTGGACCAGCTCACACACGTTCACTAGCGGTATGTAGACTCAACTACAGGGTGACACAACCTAGTTATTATAAATATAACTTTCACACTGATCACTACCTACACCATCTTATTCATTGAAATTTCAGTTCAATGTCATTGTCAACGTGATATTCTCCTCGCCCGCGACTGTTGCTGCCATACTTGCCTACCTTCTCGATTGCACACACCTCTACTGGGAACCCCATGTGAGGAGGGACAGGGGCTGGCTGTGGTTGGAGAAATTCAAGTCCTACAGGCATGACGGCAGAAGCGAGGAGTTCTACGCTCTACCATATGGTATGAGCAGGTACTTCCCCTCGCTTTAGGGGAGGTAACAGTGCGAGGATGAAGCGATGGGAAGTAGAAATTAGACGGTGATTCAGGGGATCATCAGTATATGCAGCAATATGTGATGTTTTGATTCTAGCATGCAAAACATTTTGGATGAGAAATGCAGCATACTCACTGTGATATTCGGATGAGGATACTCTCATATCAACCAAGGGGAGCTAGCAATGCTTCTACACCAGTTTAACCCTTTTGCTTTTGTCTTGTCTCTGATTTGAAATAGCAGAACACAAACATAGCAGAACACAAACACCTTGTAGCTTGATTTTATCGCTGACTGGCAACAGCAGATGTATACCTTCCATGAGGAATTGGATTGAGGAAACAGGTATCAGTCAGTAAAACCAGAAACAGCAGAATGTATAGGTTTCATGAGGAATTGAATTGAGGAAACATGCATCAGTCAGTAAATCAGTTAATTCTAGTTCACCATCCTCACCTGCAATTCCATGCCTTTTTGTTTATGCGATCTGTTTGGAACCCAAGAATCTTGTGCCAGTTTCACACAAAAATGACAATGATTTAATTGCAGAAGGAATCTACAGAGATTACAATATTACTCTAAAACCAATCTGGCAATAGCTAAGTCCAGCAAACCAATTTGACAATTTCAAAGCCCACAAACCCTACATGGACGCCTATATTCTACATGCACTTAATATTTATAAAAAAGATCTAGCACCTTCATTACTTGAAAATCTACCACTGGCACATGTTACCACATATATTAGTACTAAATATACTTCCCGTCTATGGAAAGTTTCCGACTTCGTAACGGACCAGCACAGCAGTAACCATGGGCAGCCAGATGCCGCAGTGCTGCCTTGCGGCGCCACTCGCTAAGTAACATGAGGAATTGAAATGAGGAAACATGCTTCAGTTTTCAGAGTTGAACTCTGCATCAGTCAGTAAATTTCACAATGATCAGTGAATGTACTGCACATACAAGTCAATTCCAATTCACCATCCTCACCTGCAATGCCATGCCTTTTTGTTTATGCAATATGTTTGGAATGCAAGGATCTTGTGCAAATTCCACCAAAATATTGCAATGATTTAATTACAGCAGGAATCTACAGAGATTACAATATTTTTATTACCGCAGAACCAATCTAGCAAATATCAAAGTCTGGCAAACCAATTTGGCAATCTCAAAGCCCGCCGGCCCTACATGGGCACCTACATTCTACATGCACTTCCTATTTATAAATAGGATTTAGCACCTTCATTTGTCGAAAATCTACCACTGGCACATCTTGCCACATATTACTACTATATATACTTCCTGTCTATGGAATGTTTCCGACTTCGGTGCGGACTGGGACAGCAGCAGCCTTTGGAACCCAGATGCTGCCGGGCTGCCTTGTGGTGCCATTCACTCGGCTGCAACCGCCAGGCCGCTGCCCACGGTAGGTCTTTACAGCTCTCATCTCCACAGCCGACTGCTTCTCCTCGAAGCGCTCAGATTTTGCCTCCTGGTTCATCCCTTGATCACCGCTGCTCCTTCCCACCGGCTGCTTATCCCCGAAGTCCTCAGATCTTGCCTTCCCGGCCATTCCTTGATCACCGCTGCTGCTTTGATAGCTACTGCTGTCAGCAGCTGGATGCGGATGCGCCCTCATCTCAACCACCAGCTCCTTCTCCCCAGAGTCTTCAAATTTTCCCTTCCTGGTCATTCCTTGACCACTGCCCCTCCTTCTGTTACTGCTGCTCTCAGTGGGCAGATGCGAGTGGGCCTTCCCCTCCACCTCCGGCTGCTTTCCCCCAAGGCCATCGGATTTTACTTCCCATACGGCTCCTTGACCATCGCCATTCCTCCGGCCGCGGCTACCCTCAGCGGACGGACGAGGCTGGTCCCTCCTCCTGTTCGGCCAATCGCCGCTCGGTGGTGCGCCCGCCTGCCTTCCTCCTGAGGGTTTGTTCTTCTTATTCCACTTGTTATCCGACTTGACTCCCTGCAGTGGTGAATCCTCAGCTGCCTCGCCCTGTGAGCTTGCCGAAGCTTTTCCAGTGCTCTGATTACTCGATCCAGCATTCCCCTTGTTCTCCGAATCAACGACTCGCGGTGGCGATGCCTTCACCACCTCAACCAAAGAGCCGGTCATGGCTGTCTCTGTGCTCCGGCCATCGAAACCCTTCTTCCCCTTGTTCTTGTACCTCGGCTTGACGCCGCCTCGGTATGAAGCAGTGTCCACCTCGGCCAGCTCGCCTGGCACGCTGCTCGTCCCCAATGCGGTGCCCTGACATCCAGAGGCCTCCCCATTGCTCTTCTCGTTCGGCTTGCCGCTGGTAGCTGTCTCGGCTGGGTCGCCGGCAATCAAGCCCGCAGAGGCCTTGCCCTTCCCCTCATCCCGCGCCCTGCCTCCACCTCCGCCGCCTAGGGTTCCATCGGCCGCGTCGCCGCCCGGCCCCTTGCTGCCTCCCGCGGCGCCACCACTATTCAGGGCCGAACCCTCCCCGCGCGGCCCTGCGCGGGGCCTCTCATTATACCTGAAGGGGGCACGCGACGAGGAGGAGGAGCCCTTCATCTCCGCCGCCGCCGCCGCATCCCTAACCCTCCTCGCCGCCACGGCCTCCTCCTCCTTGGCCCTCCTCGCGGCGGCCTGCTCCTCCGCCTCCTTCCGCAGCCGCCGCTCCTCCTCCTCCTGCTCGGCCTCCCTCCTGGCGGCGGCCTCCTCCTCCTCCTGGCGCCGCCGCCGCTCGGCCTGCTCCTTGAGGCGGAGCTCCTGGAGGTCCCGGAGGCTGACGTAGTTGGGCGGGATGAGGGGCCTGTCCCGCCTCGGCCCCGCGCGCCGCGACGGCGCCGCCGCGTCCATCCCCTCCGCTCCTCTCCTCTCCGGCGATCGCCGCGGGGGGAGAAAGGACTGGCGTTACGGGTTGGAGCTAACACTAATTTTTTTTTCCTGGTTCTCCTCGGCGAGGAAGGGAAATAAAATAAAATAAAATATTCCCATCGCGTCGCCCCACCGCCCGTGACCCGTGTGGTTTTATGGCGTTGAAACTGTGGGCCTGCCGCACCTTCTGCCCACCGGCTTCAGAAACTTCAGTCAACCCCACAATACAGATTCAGGTAGTATGGGACACATGGTACACTACACAGCTTTGGCCTGTGCCATGGACCATGGTATTTACTACTCTACTACTATTCCTAAATATAAATATTTTTTAAGGATTTTAATATGGATGTATATAGACGTAGTTCAGAGTGTAGATTCACTCATTTTGCTCCATATGTAATCCATATCGGAATCTCTAGAAAGACTTATGTTTACGGATGGAGGGAGTATTCAGGAAACCGGTGGTGGTGGTTTATTCATGGTTTCACACCTCATCCTCGCCGCTCTTCATAAACCCCAAGATAACAGATTCACGGGCTTTTATAAAACCCCGTGAGCCCGCGACGTGCAATAAAGACGTTGGTTTGATGGTATCAGGCAGGACCTACTGGCCATAAACCTGAAAACTACAAGAGCAACCTCTCTTCTAGTCTTTTGGATGCTCTGGAAGCACAGGAACGACGTGGTGTTCAATGGTATAACGCCATCAGTAGCTCTCCTCAAGCAGCGGATCATGGATGAATGGGAGGCCTGGACCAAGGCAGGCTTGTTTGGCAAGGTGGCCCAAAATGCAGAGGTAGTTAGGTGGGCAGCTCCGGGCTAGTAGCTTTTCTCGTTTTCTTGGTAGTGTCGGAATAGCCGGCATGTAAATACACAGTGTACATTGGTTACTTCGGGGTTCTTCCCTTCTTCCCCCTCCTCTTTAATGAATGATACGCATGCTCGTGCGTATTTGAGAAAAGACGTTGGTTTGATTGATGCCTTTTCTAAATGGCAGTCGTATAGGAAAACCGCTCCTAGATCATGCGAACGGGCATCCCCTCTCCCTAGCTGGTCCGCGCATGCATCAGTTTGTAGTTGCCATCGCAATATGGTTTTCCAACCAAGAGCAATCAATGATCGCGTTCCGTTTCCATGTAGTGGCCCTTGATCTGCCACGATCCTCGGTCTAGCCACGATGGCTCCACCCTCACGCCAGCCGTCATCGCCCTTGGTTGTTATATCCCTCTATCTAGTTCCCGCGTGCAGTTGCGTCCCTCTCCCCTTGCTTCTTGAATGTTGGTACCGCAAAAGGACGATGATGGAGCCCCTTTGGGGCTACGAGGCAGCCGCGTCAGTGCATAGTGGTCGGCTAGATGTTTCGTTGTAGACCCAGCTGTGCCGTCATGCCATCGTCCCGTTTTCACATTTCATGACTGGCCATGGAGACACGGGTCTGAGGAAACCATGTATTCATGTTAGGTCATCACACATCACTTACCCCATCATCTAAGAACTTCTTCTTCGGTCCCGCGGTTATCTCCACTTAAAGCGTCTCGTAGCTAGGAAATACCGCCCATCCTACATCCAAGTCGGCAAAAGGTATGTGCGTGCCAACTTTGTGATGAGGATGAGTTGGTTATTATACCATGCATAACCTGTTGCATGCACATGAACAATATGTGTGGCCGCACTTGACGGTGGTGGTTTCTATCATCGTTTCATGGCTTGCAAAGCCAGTGTGACAAATGTGTGGCTAGTAGTGTCGAATATGTGAGCTTATTTGGCTTGTGATGTCAGCTTGACAAGTCATTGGGCAGTGGCACCGAACATGTGGTGTCTTATGTGACTACATTCAAGGGGAATTGCATTTGTTATATTTAAAACTTATTTTGAATGTAGGCGGGGTTTACAAACGTACTTGACAACTTCCACCAATTTCTGCCAAGTCTGACCATACCCATGAATCCCATGAACAAGGTTGTGGTGTAGGTCATTCTCCATAAGAGGTAAACTTTGTCTTTTTTCTCCAATGGGTAGTTTGTTCTCTAATCACAAAATGGGATTTTGCAGTTATTTGGATTTGGCATGCTAAGTTCAATTTAAGTTTTAATATTGTTCATATTTGGCGATAGATAGAGCCCTCTTGAATGTATATGGCTTTGTCACAAGACTATGGGGGTATTGTTGTGGAGTCTTCATACTTACTCGAACGTTTTATGACTATTTGCATGATGTATCAAATTGGTATTTGAAGTGCTTGTTTGCCATTTGAATTTTGTATTCTTAGCTCACAAGTCACAACAAACCATTTGTGGCATGTTTTACATTTTAATAGCCCGGTCAAATTCAATCAAATTTTATGATACGATGCAACAAGACATTTGTACATGCATTTGGAAACAAACTGGATTCAAAATCATACAACAAAATGACTGATGTACTATTGTTCACTACTTTTGTCCATTTTAGCATATAAGAAAAGAGATAACAATGATTTTTTCTTCTCATTCTTATCTGAGTGTTTTCCTAGCAAAAAGGATAATTTTTTTGTTCTTGTCCACAATGCCAAAAGGCTCATCGTGATGCGACAAAAGCATCATGAGTAGTTGATGCTTATCCAACAGAAGAGCTTTTCATGACACCGGAGGCAGATCCTATCGCCGGGCTTCCCTTCCACGGACGCGTGGCTTACAGTAAAGCCGCAAGGCCTTTGAGGTTTTTATTCGAATACTGATTTAAGGTGAGAGGATGAAGAACGCCTGTCTTCGCCGCACATATCTCATGAGGTGAAGAGCTTAGTGGACCACCATCCGTTGTAAACATAGTAATTAATGTGGTTATTTGGGCGAGTTATAGATGAAGAGGGAGCGAGTAAAGTGGAGGGGGTGATGAATGAGCGAAGCAATGGCAAACCAAAGGGGTGTGGAAGACACACCACGTCTTTTTCTAGAGTGAGGGTGGAGAAGGCCATTTGACGAGAAAAGCATGATGGTTAGTAGAGAGAACATAAGAGCAACTCCAATGGAAGGACCCATTTTGTCCGTTTGGGTCATCCGGACAGAAAACTTGGCCCAACGGGGCGATCCAAACGGACGTCCGTGTCCGCCTGCTGTCCGTCCCCGACCCAAACCTGACCCAAATCTGGGAACAAATGGGTACGAAGCGGACGGAAGCGGACGCTCTCGTCCACCGCCATCGCCCGCTCGTGTCCGCCCCTGGTCCCATATGTCAGCGACTGCAACGCCCGCAGCAAGGCCACCGGTGCTGGTCTCCACCGCGCGCTCGGCCGCTCCTCCGCACCGCAGCAAGGCCACCGGCGCAGGTCGCCGATGCGCGCTCGACCGCTCCTCCGCGCCGCAGCGAGGCCGTCGGCACAGGTCGCCAACGCGCGCTCGGCCGCTCCTCCGCG
>NC_057803.1:584695966-584696818 GCF_018294505.1 Triticum aestivum | reverse complement strand
CAAAACGATTCACCCCCCTGACTGCTGGGACCCACCAGCCCCCCGACTGCTGGGACCCACCAGCTACATCTTCGCACGCAAGGAAGTGCGTCCGGGCAAAAAAAACGATTCGCCCCCTGACTGCTGGGACCCACCAGCTACATCTTCATAGGCAAGGAAGTGCTTGACAGTCGGGACCCACCTGGTCGAAGCGTACGTAGCGTTGTCATTCTGGTCGCGAACGTATACGTACATACTGGTCGATGTAGAGGCGCGCACGTGTCGTAGTAGAGGCGCGCACGTAGCATGTACACGTACGTACAGCGGCCAGGGTGCAAGAAAGAAAATACGGCCATGTATGTGTACATACGGGCGGGGTCTCGAACGCCTACTCACGCATACGTACGGCGAGGGCTCGTGTACATGGCTGGGTCGGAACGGAGAAACAGCATCGTCGTCGTGTTCATGGGGAGGCAACGGAATGCGTCGTGTTCATGGGGAGGCAACGAAATGCGTCGTGTTCATCGGGAGGCAACGCGGCTGGGTCGGAACGGAATGCGTGCTCGTGTTCATTGGGAGGGCTTGGACAGAACATGCGATGGAAACGAGGCCTGGCATACCGCAGAACGGAGGATACGGCCTTGTGTTCGACCGGCCACATTTGAAATGGGATCCTGTTCATCGGGAGGGGTCTGGCGTACCGGAAAACGGAGGAAATGGACCTCCTACGGTCGAAACGGGGGTCCTGTTGATCAGGAGGGGTGTGGCGTACCGCAAAACGGAGGAAACGGACCTCCTACGGTCGAAACGGGGGTCCTGTTGATCGGGAGGGGTGTGGCGCACCGCAAAACGGAGGAAACAGACCTCCTACGG